>NC_051179.1:55607226-55823199 GCF_013339695.2 Rhipicephalus sanguineus
CTACTTTGTCACCTTCCTCTTGTGTTCCTGTTTTTAACCACTGTAGGTGCATCCTGTTTTTCTACCTGTGTTCACGCCTTGCACCATTTTAAAGACGATGATCTTTCTTGGGATACTTGAACGCAGAAATTTTGGTGTGTCTGTCAGTCTGTCACACGATTCAGCCACCCGGCCAAAGTTTAAGCTCTTGCTGAACGCCCAGCCATCTTGAACTGGTGGCTGCGTTCATACTTATGAACATTGTCAATCAAAAAGCAAATATTACGCATATCTGAGGCGCAACATCAATACGCGAGTATTAGGTGGTGTGTTCCTTTCCTAGACATTACATATACGTAATTCTAGAGACCCTAAGACCCTAGTATTTCTTAGGCTGCGCCGAAAATGCGACGCTATGCACGAAATGCGAAGCTAGGCACGAAAAAGCCCTCTGCCGACGATATGGTGCTGCCGCTGGCAGTGGCCCTGGGTTCTGCACAAGCTCATGTTTCCTGAAACCGCTGCCAGATGGCATCCATATCTCACGTAGCGCCTCCTCTATTTCATCAATGCCAGCTAGATGCGGCCGATTCAACATAGAGGAGGCGTCTGTCTGAGGCAAGGCAAAACATAGTGGTACGGCCGGCAGAAGACTATAGTCTTTCGACGACATTTGCAGCGAAGCACGCAGATCTGCGGCCAATTTGTTACACTAGATTCTAAAATCACTGTCAAAAACGATGCATCTGCAGGTGCCTGCATAACTTTGCTTAGTTAACTTCAGGACATCATATGATCTCTAATATGTGCATAATATGGTATGATCAAGGCATATGTTTTTTGCTTTTTTTATGATTTCCTTTTTCGTTTAACATTTCATAGGGGTTGCATTAGTTCTTGTGCATGCACTATTCTCATCTATGGGATTATTCGTGCATGTCACACTCGGTTGCAAGTACGGTGTCTTTCCTGTCAGTCCTGTGTTCCTTTGGTCGGTGTTGTTTTTCATCAACAAGTTTTTCGCTCTTGATGCTGGCATTGTCGCACCCAATTTGCCCAACTCTGCATGCTTCTACAGCTTATGATTAGTAACCTTTTTCTTACTGTTATAAAGCTTGTGTTCTTGATACCAGTTACGCCGATTTTAAGGCTCGTGGACATTTTTAAGAGCTGGATGTGTGGCACTTGGTTTTAAAGGAGCTAAAGCATACATAGCCAGTAGGATTGGGAGTGTTGGTACAGTATGATGAAGACTGCGTATCAGTGATAAAGCCAAAATTCATCACATGAGTACACTTAAGTACATCATTTTTTTTATCTGTGATCATGATAGAGGGGGTGCTGACACAATCATCCCTTGAGGAAATAATCTTGTCAGCCTCAATTCTTTCCCGTGTGGTGCAATTTCTGCATTTTGCACCAATGCTGCAATTGGAAAGCCTTGGCCTACATCCACATGTGCTACAATGAGCAGACAGCCAACCTTGTTTTGACTGATCAGCATTATACAGATGTTCCTTCAAGCTCTTGCTTCAGCAATGACCAGCTTGGCCAACGCAATATTTTCAACAGGATAAGGGTAGCCGGCAAAGTACATTGCAAACACAATCCTAAATTTATTTGTATGCTTGATAGTACACCCGTGATTGGTTCTGACCTTGGGACAGACTTTTTTGCACAGAATGCTCAATTTTTGTGGGGCCGAGAAAAGCACGTTCACGTTCACTTGCTGCACTACTTTTTTGAAAATGAGCCCTATTTTATGCATATGAGGAATCAGTGAAGTAAGTCTCTCTATCACGCTGGACTACATTAGTGTTCTGAAAACCATGCAAAAGGCCTTCGGTGACAGAAACTTGCACATCTCTGGATAACCGGCCATAGTCAGCCTTTGGGATTTGCTCCTGAAAATAGGCTTGTGTTTGTAAGGTTTACGTAAATAATTTATGAAGCAGGATTTTACAATGTCACATTTAACTAGCTTGAAATGCACAGAATGAAAAGAAACAATGTGTCTATTCCCACGCGGTCGATACATCCACCAAGAGCGACCATTATTCAAGAATAGCCTCACATCATAAAACCTAATTTCACCATTTACAGGAAATTCATGGGTTAGCTCAAGACTTCAAAATAATTCCGCATCAGACCCTACACAGCAGGAACGTCAGTCCTGTATGATGCAACATTGCTGTCCAAACGAAATTAAGGAATCAACACTGTATCTGAAAATGTTACATCACTTTA
Source organism: Rhipicephalus sanguineus (assembly GCF_013339695.2). Lineage (NCBI taxonomy): Eukaryota > Metazoa > Arthropoda > Arachnida > Ixodida > Ixodidae > Rhipicephalus > Rhipicephalus sanguineus. The sequence continues at coordinate 55,609,453 of NC_051179.1, forward strand.
GTGTTAGCAAAATCCTCCGAAGCAGACCTGTCAAGTTTAGCTAAAAATTAATCACTGATGATGGAAGCAATGCAAGAAGCAATATAAATGCCTGGTTTTTGAAGGTGAGGTTTACCTTCAAAATAAGCCAATTGTCACGTAAGTGTGAGCGACTTACCATGTTTCTTATACTGGAACCTAGTGTTTGTATGGTTTACCTGTTATGCCATTTTTGATGCTGAAAATTGTCATATCAAAATGTTCAGGTCCCAGAAGTTCAAAGGTAATCATCACCCCTACCTTACCCCCTCCCTCCTGTAATGTGTAGACCTTGCAGTTAGATTGCTATTGGTAGATGGTATTTATACCTTAGTACATATCATAACAATCTTGTAGGCTTGTGCGAATATTAAATTTTAGGTCCGAAGCAAATTGGAAGCAAATAGTGATTTGGTCGAAGCGAATTTCGAAGCAAATTCGAATAGTTTATATCACATATTATAAAGAAAAATGAGTATATTTGTCATGACCAAACTAACCAGTGCAATATTTTTTAAGTTGAAAACAAGGCATATGTATATGCCATTCTTTTTGGTTCAAAGGGAAGTGGAAGCAACTTTGAGTATTAGCAGCATTTGACTTTCGGTAGAATGCAAGTGATAACATGTAAAATATGTTATGCTTTTAAATTTACTATACTTACAGCATATAAGCCGGTATAACAAGCTTTTAAACTTAAAAATGATGAATCGATTTGAGGGTAATACAGTAAAACCTCAATAATTCAAACTCGGTTATTTCGAAATCCCACATAATTAGAGGATTTTGCGGCGCCGTATTTCGCAATGTAAATTTAACTGGATAATTTGAAGCGGCGGTCAGTACCAGCCCGGTTAATTCGAAAACTTTAGGTGCCATGTGCCAATTCCGGATCCCGATTTAGCCTCAAATCGCAGAAACGATGGCGTTAGGAGCCACAAGCAATGCAATGTAGCGATACTAATGGGTGACAGTGAAGCATCCAGCCTCGCTGCTGCCAGGGCAATAAAAAAAAAACAAAAGGCGGTTTCGTGGTCAGCTGAAATTTGCGCCTGCGGAAAAGAAGACGTGCTTCACTGCAACACAGCGGTCAGACGCGGGCAGCATGACGCATGCTTCTCTCAACGTCAGCGTGTCATGATTTACCCATTCTTTCTGGGAAAATTGAGAAATGAATGAAAGGCGGTCTGACGTAATTCGCGATGTATGCGAACCTCAGAGTGGCGGCTGTTCCGATAATTTGCGCACGTTGTACTGCTGGCGGAGTACTTGCCTGCAACGCCTACTTCGAAAACTCAGTTCGAAAACTTCAACGATCATCTTGTCCACCCAGAACACATCGCGAATTCCGTCACACTGGTTCATTATTGAATTATTTATTTTAACAGAAAGAATGGGCGAATGGTCGCATCGTGACGCGGCTGACGCTGCAAGGAGCAGGTGACACGCTGCCCGCGTGTCACCACTGTGTTGCAGCGAAGCATGTCTTTTTTTCCGCGGGCGCGCATTTCAGTTGACCCGCGAGACCGTTTTTTTTTCCTCTTTCTTTTTTTTTCTATGCGCTGGCAGCGGTGAGGCCCGCTGTTTCCCCGGTTTAGCGGCAAATTTGGGGCCAGGTATGCTGGGAAACATAACCTTTGTAGCCGAAAACTAGCAGGCACAGCAAACGACCACCTCTGATTACTTCCAGTAATTAAATGTTCCTTGCATCCGCTTTTTGTATGTTTGGTTCATTCGAAAAACCCGCTTAATGAGATTTTTCACAGTCCCAGTGACTTTGAATCAACGAGGTTTAGGGGCTTCGCGGCAGTGCCATTTCTCCTGGAAAGGTGTCTTCACGCTATAGCACACCACCACTGCAGTGAAACCACTTTTACAGGGGGTTATATGCGGTTTATATATGTCTATTCGTTCATTTCGAATACTTCGAAATTTCCTAGAATTTAAATTCGTTTCGAAGCAAATTCGAATAGTGTAATATTCGTTCGAATATTTGAAGTGCTCGAATATTCGCACAAGCCTACAATCTTGGATGAAATCTAATGAGTTAAACTGGCATGTTGTTGCTGCCAGCTTGCACGAAGAGTATGCTCTTGCAACAAGATGCTCGAAAACTGCAGAACAATAATTGAACCAAGAATTGGGTAGATAAACACGTTGGGCTAGTTGATGAACTGCGTGAAGGAAATGTATATCGCTCCAAAAATATGTGACTATTGAAAATGCTGAAGAAGACCAGCTGCCTTTCTTATTTCATCCACCATTTCTTAATCCATTTGTGGCTGGATGTATACTTTCTCAGCTGGGTAAATGCAGTGGATGTTTCAGTGATTAATTGCCAAGAAATTTTATTAATTTTTCTTGTTCTTTTTTTTCACAGGGTACACGTGCAGCAAGTTTACAACGAGCACTCTTCACTTAAAAAATAGCCTTTCGTCGATGCTCAGCAGGGAAATTAAATGAAGGGGAAATATGACAACCATGTGGATGTCATATTTCCCTTTCATTTATTCACCCATTACTTCTGCTCAATAAATGTTTTTTATTCATTTTCTTGAGAAATGCCTTTGTCGAGCACAACTGCATGTTGGTTGAACATGCATACGTGCACATTTGTGTTATACTGGCTTCATATATGTCAATCATTGAATTAGTGGTCAGGCACAAATATAATTACATCTGATCACTCATAACAAGTGTTATTATGCATGGTAGCTAATTTTTTATATGATTGTTTTCGGTGTCATTGGCCACAATGCTCAAGCTTGGCTGCTGGTCATTGTAATAAGATGTTTTATGCTTGCTAGGAAAGCACTCTCAACAACACACAAGTGCAATTGTTGTCAGTATGTTTGGAACGATTCAATGTGGCCAATATATTTTTCAGCCGCAGTAAGATGTCCTGAAGGAACACATCAAAGAGTCGAATGAGTGTTGATGCTGGAAGTCATTTTGTGCCTCACCAGACAATCACTTGTAAGGACACATCAGAATGGACGGTGGCCAATATGTTTTTGAATGACATTACAAGTACATTAGGAAAATTCTAAAGAATAACATTAAGCAGTCAAATGACGGTTGATGACGATAGTCGTTTCATGCACACTAGACAATCACTTGTATTCACGCATCAGAGAATAATTTGGAATCACGCATCAGACAATCACTTGTATTTACGCACCAGAAAATCATTTGCAATCACGCATCAGACAATCACTTGTATTCACGCACCAGACAATCACTTGTATTTACGCATCAGAAAAATCGGCCAATATGTTTTGAATGACATTACAAGTACATTAATTTATTCTTAAGAATATCAATAGACAGTCAAATGACCGAAATGTCAGAAGTCATTAGACTTTCTTGTTAAACTCATCTCACATTTTCATAAGGGAAGCCTGTGCCCTTGTACTACACAATTGCTGCATCGATGAAGGCGGCCGTACCAACGATTTCGCGCGCACCAATCGACATTTCCAAAACGGCACCGTTTTGTTTGCCCAATACGCTTACGCAATGCGGGTGTCGTTCGGGGCCGTCGCGTCGTGGCCATCTGCGTGGCGCAAGTCGCCTTTATGAGGACGGCTCGTCGACAGCTGTTTGTGCAGCTGCAAGTGCATGCTTCTTATTGGTAAACAATTGCGCAACCGAATATCAGCCACCGGTTGAAGCCACCGCCTTAGTAGAGGCGGTCATGCTTATTTGCTCTTGAAGCTTATCTCCCAAACACTTTGTTAACATATCGCGTCAAGCGCTAATTAGAAGCCATGAGGCTTAGGATTACCAAAACACAAGTTTGCGGATTATAATGTGGTTCGCAAACAAAACTTTTCTGTATGGTAAATTCGTATTTTACTGCTCTTCGAACCCACTGAAACGTGCGTACGTACTTATTATGTACTGATGGGCTAGTTGGTGAGCCACGATTTTCGAATAGGCAGCGCACAAAAGGGCAACAAATACGTATACATACGTACTAGTGTTTTGCGCCTTTTTATGTGTACGTATTTGTTGCCCTTTTGTGCACTGCCTATTCGAAAATCGTGCGTACGTACTTGCATGAAGATTAGATTAAGCATGTGCGTATGTATTGGGAAATTCGTGTTCGTATATAATGAGCCGAAGCTGTTGCGAAAACTCAGATGTTAATTCCAGAATTCGTTCTCAAACTCTTGCCATTTATTTTGTGTGCGAAGCTCTCCCGATGACAATACTACTCTGAAAATGTTTTCACGCTTTCACGCAGACATTCCTGTAATTTCTTCTCACGTGTGCGCGTAGTTGCTACGTTACTGTTAGACATCAAAACATAGACCTAATCTTATCAAAACACCAAAGTGCAAGTAGTTTGAAGACAAAAACTACGGTCATCATTTTTCGCAGCTGCTAGCTGTAGCTGCCGTGGCGTTTCTAATTAACAGTTACGTCCATTCGTTTTGCCCAAAGCGAAGCCAAATATTCAAAAGTTCCAACATACGTTAACGTATAGTTGTTACAACTGTATCTCCAAAACATCAGTGCACGGTTTTGGTTTAGTTATGATTTTGTTACAGAAGCTTTGTGTACCTCTGAACTGTTAAATCGTTAAGCTCATCTACGTGACACAAGCTCTACTGTCGTTGAAATGAAAAAAGAACTGTTTAACTTGCAGCCTGGCGTTTAACTTGCAACCTAATTGTTTCAGAGGCTCTATGCTGTTGATCGGTGAAAAATGTGTTAACATCTACATGCAGAAACTTGGGCTCTTCTGGGCTGCTTTTTACAGTCACACCAGCGCGAGCACAATCGGTGTTGTGTCTGGAATCTGCCATTCGATGCAATAGCTTCCAATGCGTGTCGGTGTATGCGGTATCTCAACGACTTTCGTTGAGCACAACTCACTGCGGAAACCAAACATAAGCACCAGCCTCGCAGTCGAGCGATCAACGTCTCAGGACAAGATTGGTAGGTAGCAATTGCGAGTATTGCTACTGCTCAGACATTGTACATCCCAGATTGGCCGCGATCAGGAAAGGGCTGAGGCCAATGGTGAGAACAATGCACAGAAAATGAACCACGGCGGAGCAGGAGGAAACGGTTCAGTGCAGCATTGACGGTGCCTGTCTCTGGGAGAGGAGAGGCAGAGGCTGAGATTTGGCACAAACGCCGAGCAGGTTCTGTTGTCCGATTTGGCTGAGCAATTCATGTAGTCTGTGTACGTACGTATACTACGCGTCAATACCCCCGTAGAGCTTTCGCGAAACGGGCTAATGTCCTATAATCGGTTGCAAAGCTGGCATATGGTGGGAACGTCGGATTTAAAATCCAATTTACTGTCCGCGCCACATGTCGTAGCAAAGTAAAAACTCAAAACAGCCTTCTTCAATACTTCTGTGTATGGTGCCACCAGTAATAGAGTCGCCAATTTTGACCATTTCATTATTATGGGTGCTCGACACGCAGTGAAAACGTGGTGCACATCTGTACCAACGTCCTACAAAGGGTTAAGATATCAGTTACACCTGTAACTTGTTACACCATCCCATTTCTCTGGCAACTGACGTTACGAAGATGCATGCTCCTCATGGAGCATGTACAGGTTGTTACCCTTGGTTTTAGGGGCGAAGCTCCTTAAGGCGGCACCCGTTCGTCCCTCGTCGTAGTCGTAGTAGTCGTAGTGCGTAACCAGTCTTACGCTTTGACCTCCAAGGTGGTGCCGGTGGGAGATTTTTCCTGTGCGTTGTTGAACAATAAAAGATTCGCAGCGTGCGCGTTAACTAAAAGCCGAATTCTTCTGTCTCTCATTCCCCATTAGCAGCCATTACCATGTTCCAGTAGGAAACGTTAGTAGAAGTAGAAGTGTAAGTGTTAGCTAAAAGCCGACTTCTTCTGTCTCTCATTCCCATTAGCAGCCATTGTTTACCTCCAAGGTAGTGCCTGGTGAGATTTTCTCCTGTGCGTGATTGAACAATAAACATTTTGTTCAAAACGCCGTTGATTGATGAAATAAACCAACGAAAGACGCCTGATGTTTTGTAAAGCAAAACGAAAGAACGCCAGATGTTTCTAAAGCAAACGAAAAGACGCCAGCTGCTTAATGAAGACGCCAGATGTTTTCTAAAGCAATGGTTTTCTAAACAATGAAAATTCACAGCGTACATGTAAAATTAAAGTGAGCTGCAAGTCGTCATAACTCATCGAACCTTTAGTATAAACGCGCCCGATCTCACGTCGGTGATGATGTACTGAGCAGAATTCACGGAAGATTCACGGTCTACCGTTGAACCTCCGCAGCTTCGCCCACTCATCATCATTCACTCCGTGGATATGCTGTGATTTTTTTTAACTCGTGAAATTTTATTTTCTGAGATAAGACGACAATGGGGCTTTGATGGCGGGCTGACCGGGTGTTGCCAATGCGATTGTTGACACTTGAGTACGTTATCTCAAGGACAACGTGTTTGGTTGGCTCATGGAATTTAACGAATAATAAACTGAAACTTAAACGTCCGAAAGACACTCAGGCTATGAGAGAGGTCTTAGTAGAGAGCTCCGCATAATTTCCGGCTCCTGAGGTCCTTTAACTTGCGCTGACATCGGAAAACACACGGACATTTAGTATTTGTCTAAAGGATTTCGTCATACCAGTTGACTCCACGCAGTACATTTTTTGTATTCTTTCTCTAAATTTTAGAGTTAACGTTCTCTTTCTCTTTCATTCTGTTCACACTTCATGGACATAGCAATAAAACAGTACTGCGTAAGAGGTTGCAATATGCTGCGGAAGAAAACTGCAAACGATCAATAGACATGAGGTATAAGCGTTGATGAATGACCTTGATTGAAAATGTTGTGGTTTAGTCTGGCGATGCCGCAAAAAATAAGTATAACATGATACCAAAGCTTAGAACAACGCAATATGAAAATAAGTAATTAACGTTTACTGATAAGAGTTGCCTGCTCACCGGAATGTTCACAATAATTGTCTGTATTATACAGCACGAGGAAATATAATAAAATTTTTTTTCTAAAAAGAAAGAGTGATAGGCATTCCCGAAAACAAATTAGAAAGTGAGGACGCAACTTCTGTTTTTCTTTTTGCGAGCGGTGCATTATTTCTTTCAAGGACAGCCTCCTGCGTCTAACACAGTCATCACATGCAATAAAGCTGCGATTCGCACGTATTGATTGGTTTTATGCCGTAGCGACGAAAGTAAATAACATAATACCTTCGAGCGAGTCATCGTAATTTCGACAGAGAATAGGAAAAGTACGAGGCTTTATGGCGCCATGAGTTGTTTCTTTCGAAAACGCTGACGCCGCTGTATGCGTCTCGAGAAGGCGTGGCATTGACCTTCACCCAGGCGAAGATATAGAATGAAGAGTAAACAACTGTCTGTATGAAGCCATATCTTTCAATTCTCTGTTTTCCGCTCCTCTTGCTTTCGACTCTTCGTGCTCTTTCTCGTTCGCTCATACATTCACGGTGGCTACAAACACGAGATCAAAGCGTAATAGAAATTTTGTAGCCTTATATTTATCAAGGAAACGAGCGAAGCGGAATGACTTGTGTTTGAAAGAGTCTTTCAGAATTTCCTACGCGAATTTGTCTCTACGTCGTATTCAAGAAATTGTATTCGCTTTTTCTTATATATATTTTGGGTGGGGGAAGGGGGGGGGGTTGAGCTGGGTGATATTTTGTTAAGTTGAAAGCTTTTCCGCGCATTGTAACCATCATCTTGGTACAGGAATGCCGTTCCATGACTGCAATTACACTTACGGCGAAAGAAGGACCGGTGATATTAACCGTATCTATCTATCTATCTATCTATCTATCTATCTATCTATCTATCTATCTATCTATCTATCTATCTATCTATCTATCTATCTATCTATCTATCTATCTATCTATCTATCTATCTATCTATCTATCTATCTATCTATCTATCTATCTATCTATCTATCTATCTATCTATCTATCTATCTCTTTCGGGTGCACGCTCACTAGATCCCACCGACGTATCCTGAAGCGCCACCTAGTGCAGACCTTCCGTCTATTCCCCTCCTACCACAACCCCTTAACTTACTGTGAGCCTGTAAAAACTTTCGTCAGCAGGATACGCGCGCTCTAATCCCTCCGTGTGTCTGCTCCCCCCCCCCCTTCAGCTTACTAGAGCGGAGGAACTTGTGCGTAGGAGGCTTCGGTCCGAGGTGGCCCTTGCACTAGTTGTGATCCCATTGTGGAAGTGGTCGCAATTATCACTGGGTGCTACGTTTCCACGCTGTCCCGTCCCAGTGACGAAGGTTGATGTGTATCACGTAATATATGGACATGCCCAGGCCTACAATCAGAGCGCTCCCGTCTCTTGCTGCAAGCTGATTTCCACTACAATGTCACGACCAGCTATGACCGCCGGTCATAGTTTCTACAGAAAGCTGCTTCCGTTCACCACAACTCAGGCCTTACAACAAACATAACACACACACACACACACACACACACACACACACACACACACACACACACACACACACACACACACACACACACACACACCACACACACCACACACACACGCGCGCACACACACGCACACACACACACACACACACACACGCACACACACACACACACACACACACGCACGCACGCACGCACGCACACACACACACACACCCACACACACACACACACCACACACACACACACACACACACACACACACACACACACACACACACACACACACACACACACACACACACACACACACACACAGAGAGAGAGAGCTAGAGAAATCCCACGCGTACGAAGGTTTTTCAAGCGGCAATCAAATAAATCAGGACGCAAAATATAAAATCAGAGTAAAATATAAGAACGGGTCGCTTCGAATGCAGCATTCATGGTCTACATATATCAGCTCACTCTCTGACGAAAAAAAAAGATAATTTCATCTGCAGTCTGTTTGTGTAAACGTCGATGCGACATTTAGGGTATAACGTTTTGGGTAAAACAACTCTGCCTGCTCACAATATAACAAGTCGGTCTAACTCCGCCTTTTTTCTTTCGAATGCGAGCTTCAACAAGGCCACGACATCTATGCAAACGGAACGAATCCAGGAGTCTGTCAATATATAATGTATATATATAATATATATATATATATATATATAATATATATATATATATATATATATATATATATATATATATATATATATATATATAGTAACCGCGGTAGTAACCGCGGAGCCGAACCATGAGAGTGAAATAACTAGAAGAATAAGGATGGGATGGGGCTCATTCGGCAAGCATTATCAAATCATGAATGGTAGTCTACCACTATCTCTCAAGAGGAAGGTATATAACAGCTGCATCTTACCGGTACTTACCTACGGAGCAGAAACCTGGAGACTTACAAAGAGGGTTCAACTTAAATTGAGGACGACGCAGCGAGCGATGGAAGGAAAATGATAGGTGTAACCTTAAGAGACAGGAAGAGAGCAGAGTGGGTCAGGGAACAAACGGGGGTTAAGGATATCATAGTTGAAATAAGAAGAAGAAATGGATATGGGCCGGCCACGTAGCACGTCGGCAGGATAACCGGTGGTCATTAAGGGTAACTGACTGGATTCCAAGAGAGGGCAAACGCGTGAGGGGAAGACAGAAAATTAGGTGGGTAGATGAGATTAAGAAGTTTGCAGGTATAACGTGGCAACAGAAAGCACAGGACCGGGTTGATTGGCGGAACATGGGAGAGGCCTTTGCCCTGCAGTGGGCGTAGACAGGCTGATGATGATGATGATGATGATATATATATACATATATATATATATATATACATAGTAACAATCCCCGCACGAAGTCAAAAGTCATGAATGCATATGCAAAGTGTCCATTAGTAGTTTACGCACGTGCCCAAATATCTTTCTTCTTTTCGATAAATGCATTCGTGCGCGGCGTTTCCGCTCTTCCGTGCAGCGAAAACATGGTTTTGGTCGTGGATACTAAATATAGCCACGTTTTATGCCTTACCTATGCCTTGCGGAGAGATTTGCACTTGCCTTGTGCCCACTGCGAAATGCAATTTTCTTCGCCTAACCACTTCTTAGTCGATCTGTGCACGTGCCTGCTGAGATAGGGAAAGTTCTCTATCCAGCCAGAGTGTAAATTCACATATGCTGTCGGTTTTCCATTTTCGGAATCTAGGTGACAGCAGATTCGGAACATGGTCACCTCAACCGCAGGTCCAGCTGTTGTATGAAGCATGGTTGTACACTCTGGGCACTGTAAGATATGTATGTATGTATGTATGTATGTATGTATGTATGTATGTATGTATGTATGTATGTATGTATGTATGTATGTATGTATGTATGTATGTATGTATGTATGTATGTATGTATGTATGTATGTATGTATGTATGTATGTATGTATGCATGTATGTATGTATGTATGTATGTATGTATGTATGTATGTATGTATGTATGTATGTATATGCGTGTGTGCGTGTGTGTGGATGGATGTAGCAAGAAAGGACAGCAGGTGAGAAAATATGCTATCGATGCGGCACATGCCCTGCCCGCACGTGGAAATTGGAAGGCCTTCTGACACTCGTAGTGTGATTGGTTGCAAAACGGACGAAGCGAAGTGGATGCGCCGTTACCTCCCGCTCTGCTGGAGCCAGCGTAGTATTCCAGATGAAACTAGTGACAGGAGCGTTATGCGCATTCAATAAAAGTCCCTGCTAAACAGATACGCAGACATAGCACACAGCGGTGAATACACTAGTCGGGGAGCAACGGGTGGTAAAGGTCGTGCTAAATTTTTGCGTCGCTTGGTTTGGACACTCACGAATGCCCAGAAATTTGCTTGGTCTCGACTGTGGCGTCATAATTTTCCAAGCTGCCGAAAGCGTAACAGGTAGCATATTGGTGGGCTCGGACAAAGTAATACCTGCACTAACATATCTACTATACTATACTAATACTATACTATACTATACTATACTATACTATACTATACTATACTATACTATACTATACTATACTATACTATACTATACTAATATCTGCACTATATGCAGTAATTTCTGATCAAGCGGACTTTCTCGAGCAAGAACGGGCCGGGGTACCCTGTGCGGACTTCCGTGTTGGAGCCAGGAAGACTCCAACGCTTCATAGGAAAAGACAGGAGAGAGGGGAGGATGAGGAGAGGGGCGTAGATGGGATCACGGCTCAGCGTAGAGAATGCAGATTAGGCATACCCGCCACCCCTCATCGATACCCCTTCCCACTCCTTACCTCAGAGAACGACCGAACATATTGCTGTCCATGGCCTCCCCCTGGAAGATCAGTCGCGACTGGTGTCCAGATGCCATGACGGGAACGTAGCGTTTGGATTCCTGCAAAATGCGACTACTTTCATCCGGCGCATGCGCGGAAAGGCACACCGAATACAGTTTTTTATTCAATAATTATCGTTTTTTTTTCATCGTTGAAGTGTGACGCCTGCCTGATACGCCACTGTCACTCTCCTGATGACCCAAGAGTTCTGAGACGCGTTGTGCGTTCTGCGAAGCCTTGCTTTCGTTTTCAGAACTTCAACTTGAGTAGCAATTGCCAATTTTCAGAGACATTTTCAGTGCGTGTATCCCCAACGACCAGCTTCAAAACGGTAACGCTAAAAACATTTTCACTTGCAGTTCGAGGTTTATACCAGGGTGCTTTGAAACGTGATTAGATGAAGGTGCTTTATTATTTTCTAATCTTAACAATGAATTATAATTTTATAATGTAGAAATAGAAGATATCGTTAGACGGCGAAGAGCTTCTGAGGTAAAAAACTTTATTCGAAAATTCCGAATGGTATCGCAGGAATATCAATAATATTTGTCTTCGAAACTCAGACACCTACTGATGTTCTGCGCTTCTTTAGTACTGTTTGCCGACAAGAAAGTGCCATCCCCCAGCACCGGTAATTGTGCATTTGTAAGCAGTGTTCTCGTACATAGTGTAAATCTCTTCTAGACAGTACTGCCAATTGTTTCATTTGTAAACAAACGCTCCCTTTTACTCTGTAGCCTCGACGGCTTACTGATCGCCGATAGTGCAGTATATATGGTACTCGAAGTCATCAACTTTTTGTTCCGAACACATTTTGTGCACCGTGAAGTGGCAGATTACTTCCTTCATACAGTAGTCTCAAGTATTCTGAATCATTCATCGTACAGTCGTACACATTTCTATGCCGAAAAAAAAAACTGCCCGTCCGTCCGTACCTGTGTCACGCAAGATATAGATCTTCTCTATAAAGAAATAAATGCATCGAACAAAATAAAGATTCTTGGCGGGGCTCAGGGTGGCATCTAGGCCCCTCACACTCCGAAAGCGCGTGTCTTGACCGCTGGGATAGACAACCATTCCTACAGAACGTGAGTATATTGTAGCCGTTGTACCGGTAATAGAAAACATATGTATAAAGCAACAAGGCCGTCATATATAATAAAGGAAAAGCAAAACGTCATTCGTGCTTCTTTCTGAGACGTGGAAAGCTATACATGAAAACGAGAAAGCAGTGACGAAAAAAGACAAGAATGGAGGCCAAGCACAGAAGTCCTGCTTCCTGTGGTGGGCGGAAATTGGCGTCAAGCGCCGGCTCTTCTAGTCCGGCAATCTCTACAACGGTAAAACTAGCAGATGGCGGTGATTTTCGGCCAGGTTTCGAAATCTGCACTCACTTGCCGGAAATTAACGGCCGCCTCCTCAAGATCACGCGGGATGGCGGCAGTTCCTTCGGTAGATCTTGTACCCGCAGACGATAGCTAAACGTTCGGCTGCTATCCTGTATAGAGTTGCTTGATCAACGTGACAGGTTGTCGTTGTGCGTGCTATTCTACGCGAATGCGTCTAAATTTAGACTGGTTCGCCGGCGAAAGGGTTAAGGGCCCTTTCTTCAACGGTTGCCCTTTTTTTTTTTTCACCAGTGGTCCACCGCTTGTTCTCGGGACAAGTGGGCTCGACGTGAAACGTGTCCAGTAGTAAAGGTGGCCGAAATGGCAAGGTGTGATATTTATATTAAATGTACAACTTATCAGAACAAAACTGCAGACTCTTTGTAGGTTTTCACTCCTGGCGTGCGACGGCACAAAATGCCAAGCATGTCTCTCAGGCCGTGACAGCAATATATCACTTGGGGCTATGAAATTTACCTGTGGCATTTTACATTAGCTAGCAACAATAATCATATCTTCCTTCTTTCAAAAGCCCCCATTTAGCCCATGGAAATTAACAAGTCACCTTTCACGTCATACTATTTTGAGTCGTACTCATCTCTTTTCTACATGTATTGCAGCAAAAAAAAGTAATAAGACTTTAAGGTAGGTCACCGCCTTCGAAAAAACATGTTAAATTTTAGTCCAAAAGTTGTAATTGTGGCTTTGGCTTGTAGGGCTTAGGTAAACTTAAACTTTAAAATGATGAGATTGCTAATAATGTAAAAAATTAAACTTATAAAATTTAAAATGTGCCAAAATATGCATGTTGCGCCAACAGTCATAACTAGAAAATGGTTGGTGCGATTCAAACACCACTTCGTAGGTACGTAGTAAGGACAATATCCTGTTCATCTAACCTCCATGATCATCACATCTCTAAGCTGAGGTGCATTATCATAAAAAGACTTATAAAGTTGATATTTCACAGTTTCGGTTTCGGATGCGTCTGGAGGGGTTGGAAAAATGGTCGTAACATTCGAACAGCTCAAGATAACTACAAAATTCTTTTTGCTAAAAATTTTTGAATAGACACAGAGCTTGAAAATGTAAACTGCAAAAAACTGAATTTCGTTTTCAAGAAAATGTGTTTTTGAAGGTGGTGACCTACCTTAAAATATTATAAAAAGACAATACGTGCACCTGGAAAAGCAGGCGTTGGGCGTTTTGTTTAGACTATGAGCGTGAGCAGCTTTAAAGGTCAGCATTTTGATAACACGGAAGAGTGACTACCTTCAATATTGATCAGCGATCTCTAAATATCTCGTCATTGTCCTGCTGTAGACTACTCAAGAGCATATCTTGAGATTCAGCGCAAAGTTACGATGCAGGGCGATAGATGACACGTGCAATCCTATCTTCTATCGTCATGTGTTGTTTCGTTACGCTAAACACCGAAATAAGGCAGTACCAACGAACCCACTAGTGTGTGTTGTTCTACACAAGTGCATCTGCTTACATCGGACGCAGCTCAGACTGTGCATAGCTCTGAAAATTTCGTTGTGCTTAGGTTGCAAGACCATTTTCTTTTGGCGAATCAAGGACCTGTCAAGGGATCCAGGTGCACTCAGATTCCAAACAGTCAGGTTTTGGCAGCTAATGCAAAGCTGTTGCATTCCGTATTTTTTTCCATTGCATTTTTTTACATTGTCTATAGTGTCTGCACGCGTGCGCTATATTACCGGAAGATAATAAGAAAAGGTGGTTTTAATTAATAGTGGTTAAAAATGATAGACAGTTAAGCAAATTGGTAATGATAGGATAGTGTTTCAACCAACACATTCGTAGCTTTAGAACCAGAACTAATCCTTAAAAAGTATTTTTTCCGGAAGACCAGTGGGAGGCGCTGCTGACGTCCGCGAACCCTGAGGATCAGCTCCGGTTGGTGGACAGGGCTCGAGCGTCAGCTGCAAGCCATGGCTACCTGGAATGAGGAAGTCACCCACCTCTGGGCGAAGAGCACGCGCGCCTGGTCCCTCAATAAAGTTTAATTCTCTCTCCGCATGGGTCATAACCTTAGCTTAACCGTAGTACATACCATGCTTGGCCACCTGAAACCTTAAAAGCATCCTATACAGAACAAACTTTCAGGCTAGGTAGTCCGAATGACACGAATAAACACAAAAACAAGCATCTAGAATCGAAGCACAAATCTACAACAAAAGAAAAGAAGAACGTCACGCCGAGTTCCCATTCGGTTTAAGCGTTACACGTGGAGAAAGTGTTTCTTTTCTTCGCATAAATAGGGACAGCACAATTTAACTAGTGAATGCTTCCTTACTATTTTCATTCGTAATACGAAGTGCGCCGTAAGTTTCGCTAGCGTCCTCAGTATCCTCAGTGACTTGCTTATACAACTTATCCGATGCGTGTCAGGTGAGCGACGAGCTTTTGCCGCATCCAATGTGTTGATGTCTGCAGCTAACGGAATCCCTGAGCTCGGCTGCCCCCCCCCCCCCCACCCCCTTCGCTTCCTTTCCTTCTTCAATTTCAACATTGTTTCAAAAACAGGCAATACGATTAATCTATTCCTGCAGAAATGAAATCACGGGTCCCATGCACATTCACCTTAGACGACTCGAAGGCGAAAGCCATCTTCGTTTTCTTCTCAGTCGATGTACTAGGGAGCCTACATGAACGGCCGGTCATGTAGGCTCCCTAGATGCAGTTATCCTGCCCCGCCACAGTCCGAAAGGTTTGTGCACCTAGCGTGGTTTCGCACTGCCTCCAGGATCGGAGGCAAATCACCTGGATTTGCAGTGCCTCCGTGATCAGCCCACCCTTTACCAAGCTACGATGTCATGTGATGACGGTGTATACGCTTATGCCATAGGAGCGAGAGAACGAGACGGCTCAAAAGGAAATCGACGCCGGCAGAGAAAAAGAGCCGTGGCTTCAAGTGCCACTGCGAAGCGCCGTCTTTATTTTCTTCTCTTGCGGTCGCGCGCTCTCCGGTTTCGTTCGCTGCCAAAAGGAGGGCGCTACAATGGCTTTATGTGGCGTTACGTCACATGACGTCACGCCAGAACTTGTGACGTCTTGATGGCGTCACAAACTTTTGCGATCTGTGACGTGATCGTCATGACGTGATGACGTCATATGATGACATCATCACGTCACGATGATTTTTTGCGCCACTCGTCCCCGATGCCGCAGGATGCGAGACGCCGGCGCCGACGGTCAAATTTCGTGTTTAGTGAGGCATCTAAGGATTTCACCTTAATAGAACGTTAGTTGATAACGTACACCGCCGTGTTCAGTGGAAACGACGTTTTTCGTTGGAGCTGCCACAACTATGGTTGTATCGTTCCTTTAATTGGCAGAGTAATCGACATAAGTTCTTTTATAAACCCACTCTCTTATATTCCAGACTGAATTTTGTCGCGCCTGCTCAGTGTTGCGAGATTTCAACAAATTTATCAGCAGATAATCGCACACACATACACATACAGAAAAGAACAATACGCGCGCGGCGCTGGCAATGATCTACCGCAGATAATAGTAATCGGTGAACCACATATTGCCATCATTGAACATATGGCTCTAAATTGGAAGTTCCCCACTGATGAGAAAGCCCTGATCATGGAACACTTTCATAAAGCATATTTGCGCAACACTGTCGTAAATATTACGAACAGTGCCCATCGCCATAAAAGCAGACTTCCTTGAACTCTAGTTGTAGTCGCTGCGACACAACGCGAGAATTGACAAGTAAGTGGTGTAAGTAGAAACGGCGTGATTGATTACAACCGTTCACGCTCTGTGCTGTATCGGAAAAGTAATTAGGAGCCCAAGATAAGAGGCCGGAATTTCTCTCTACCGAGCTGCTCTTGTACTGCTACTATACTCATTTTGCGTAAGTACCTCTGTCTGCAGCCATGCTTTTTTGGAAGTTGCTGTGGCGATAAAATACAAATGTTTTTGATCTTTTTTTTATGATTTAGTAGCATTTAGAGCTATTTATGCAGCGCAGTCTTTTGTTGTTGCGCTCTCGGCCTGTGGCTTTGCACTGCAGCACTGCAATTCAGTGCTTTTTTATTATTTTTTTTCTTATTTTATCTCAAATGTCGAGACTGCCCATTCATTGCCTATGACCTGTATTTTATTCTTTTTACAGCAAAAGCTATTATAAGATCACAACAGGGGCCGTTTTTGGCGCCCTAGTTGTCCGCCGCCGCCGCCGCCGGTGTCCGTAACTGCTATCGCGCGAAAAAAAACACCAAAATAAGAAAAAATTGTCAGGAATGAACGATGTTCGAACCTGGGCCCTCTGCGTGGGAGCCCGGTATTCTACCTGAAAGCCATGCCGGCGCTTGAAACTGCTTTGCAAAATGCCCTATAGAAGTTTCATGTCGGGAAGGAACCACATTAATAAATGTAATGCAGTGTGGTAGAAGATTAAAATAACAACCTGGCGTCACACAACGCGAATTCTGTAACCAGGCGTCACACAATGCGAATTGAGCAACGAGTGGGTTTTTGAATGCTTCCAACCCAGTACAAAGGGCTCTGCCATAATTCTTCATCGTCGTCAGCCACAGCATCAACAAAGTGCACATAATGCCTTAGAAGTGTTGAGCGGCTACCGCGGTTCTCCGCGGAATGACGAAAAAGTGCATATTGGCTGCTTTCCTACTTCACAAAAATTATGATTTATAGAGTAGTGGGTTCCTCACAAGTGCACTTCTATTGGTTGCCAAGTAAGCCCACAAGGCTCCCATGATCCATTTCCTCAGGGTCTCAATAAAGTTAATTTCCTCTCTCTCTTGCGTTAACGTATGTTATAAAGCATGGTGGGAGAACTAAATAACCACCGGGCGTCACACAATGAAAATTATGTAACTAGTGGGCCGTTTAAAGCTTCGAACCCATTACAAAGGGTTCAGTCATAATTCTTCATCGTCATCAACCGTTGCATTAACAAAGTGCACATAATGCCTTACAGATGGTACCTCGCTTCTTCGCAGAATGACGAATAATGTCGTGGTGGCTGCTTCCCAACTTCACAAAAATTATGATTTTTTGGCATAGTGGGCACGTTGGAAGTGTACTTGCCCCAAGAGAGTTTATAGCGGGCTCTAGAAATGCCGCTCTTCGACCTTTCGCTGTGACTGTGCTGCGCTTCCCGCGCAGGTCTGGCACTTCTTTTTTTAACTTACCTTTTTGTCCACACTCTTCTAGGAGCCTTTTCCCCCTCCTCCCCTCTACATGCAGAATAGCACGTAGGCGAGTATACGCTGGCTGATGATTTTGCTTTTAATAAAGAGCTTGCTCTCTCTCTCTCTCATATAAAATCCTGTGCTCTACTTGTGTGCGGTATAATTGCCACCGGATGTAATTATCTGTATCCGCCCTCTGTATTCATATTTCTCTAAGTACACCAGTGCGTTAGCCAATTTTTCGTCATGAGGGCCCGGGCCCCCACCCTCATTAGCACGCACCTTAATACGGTCCTAAGCAACACCACAGTTTTCAAGTGCGAGGTTAGCAATTTTGGTGTTTGTTTGTTTCTTTCTTTCTTTCGTCCGTTTCTCTTATCATAATTGTTTCTTGAATACGACAAGGGTTACGAATGCAGTATCACAATCGGCAAAGACGAAAAAACGATGATTAGGAGGACAGGGTGGGTTCCAAGATATGGGAAGCGCAGGCGTGTACGGCTGAAAGTTAGGTGGTGTTAAGAAATTAGACAAATAATAATACTGTTGCAGTTCTATCCGAAAACCACGATATGATTACAAGGGACGCCATAGTGGGGCTCCGGAAATTTCGATCACCTTGGGTTCCTTAACGTGCAGCTAAATCCATAGGTCGGCCAAAAAGAAATGGCGCTCACTCAGACTCACTCAAGAAATATATCTTGCTCTGATAACTCACTCAGACTCAGACTCACCAAATGTTTCCTCAACCGGACTCATTCGGACTCAGAATCACTAAATTTTTTCTCAACCGGACTCACTCGGACTCAGACTCACCAACATATTACTCAGCCGGACTCACTCAGACTCAGACTCACGGTTTGACCTGAGTCTGAGTGGGTCGACTCATGAGTCCGTTAGCGTAAAATTAGGTTTTTCGATCACGGTGCCAATGCTCTTTTAACGCCAATCCCTCACATAATCGGTGCTGTAGGATACGCCTTTTCATCTTGTGCTTTAAATACGTGTTATAAGTGGTTTCAATGAAATATACGACTCACATGAGATATTTTATCAAGCGATTCCCTTGAAAGAGCTCGCGGGGGGAGGAAATCGCACCCCCCCCCCCTCACCCCCGCAACTCACGCCTCTGATCAATAAATATTAAGGTGGTGCATGAACGCTCATGCGTTGGCAGATTTGTGCGAACAGACTCGAGTATAAACGTAAGCCGATATAAGGCTGATAGTAAGGCTGAAGATGAGTAGATAGGACAATGGGGCGGCAAAAAAGGATGGAACTCACTCAGTAAATATAGCTTGCGCTAAGATGTCACTCGGACTCAGACTCACGAATATTTTCCTCAAACGGACTAGCCAGGACTCACTCAGACTCATGGCCCGATCTGAGACTGAGTGAGTCGACTCATGAGTGAGTTCGCCGACCTACGCCTAAATCTAAGCACACGTTCCTCTAGCATTTTACTGCGACCGAATTCAAATGCTGCCGCCGCGGCCAGGATTCGATCCTACGACCTACGGGTCAGCAGTCGAGCACCATAACCACTAGACCACCGGGCAGGTCCAAAGTGGACAGTCTGCCGGCATACAGCGTAATTAGCTTACGCAAGATGGCCTAAACCGAAGATAATCGAGAAAGGCCTTCATCCGGTAACATGCATAAAAATATGCTGATAATGGTGGTGATGACGAACTACACCAAAGAGGCAGTGATCGACGGCGAACTGCCGGCGCTTTTCCGGCTATTTGTGGGACAATAAACATGGGAATTAAACCTGCCTTGACCGAGGGAGAATTTTCATTCCTTAGGCGAAGCAGGAGTTGATGACCACAAAAGACAAAGGTCACGCTATCGCTTCTTACATTTCGGGTACGAAAATGGGGAATCAATGCACGGCGTGCTTTTTTCGTATTTGCCTCTTTTAAACGCAAGAAAGGTTTTGGAGCTTTAAGGTGGCTTATTCCTTCCTTTAGAACGACGTGCAATTCCTTTCTACTGATGAAATCCTACCATAGTATGCAGCTAAATGACGCCGCTACGTTATGTCCATTGGATGATCGAAGATGGTTTCAGCAGACGTCATTTTTTTCTTGCATCTTTACTGGCTTATAGGTTCGCCTTTCAAAAAGAGTGACGTACTTCGATTACTTTACGATGCATATACAACATTCAGCTGCATGAAAAATGAAAGTAAACTGTTTTGTGGGCTAATGTATAACCCCTGTACTCTGACGAACAAAATAATGCCAGTTAATTGCATTTGTTTTCCGCAACAACAAAAGATATATGAACTTAAACAGAGCTTCCTCTCAATGTGCTATATATACGTGCCTCAGACTGGTATCTCTGCAGAACGCGGACCTCGTAATGGAATGGCGTATTATCTTGATGCATCCTTTGGTGTACTTGAATTTGTCGCGAACAATTTTAAAGAAAAGTGTTCGTTAGGAATGCCTACACAAGGTTTCATCGATGTCTCGTCAATCTCGCCGGGTCCCGCGACGTCTCCCCAGATTTTCACTTCGCCTTAATTAAAAAAAACAAGAAATTCAGAAATATCACATTCACTGCTGTCTTCTTGCATTCTTACTCCTCATGCTTTTTACTAATCCATTTTCTTTATAGCGTCATAAAACGTGAAATCTGTCATCAAATATTAGCCTGTCATGGGCTTGTTGCGTGCGGCCAGTGGAAGTATATTATGTAAGGGTAATACCCGGTCGCTGACGCATGGCATTTCGAATTGAAAAAATTTCACAAGCGTATTTTTAGAAGGCCACGCTCAATATGTCTTCGCAGGTTCAATCGCTCTTTGCCAGACGAGGAATGACGTCAGCTGACAGGCGTGTCTGACATCATAGGTGACAATGACGGCTTGAAGCCTATTGTTAGATCTTGACAGGAGCCATCTTTTGTAACCTGTCCATACGTATATTCGCTCTTACTCTATGCAGCATGTGACGCCTGTTGTCTCAACTCGTTTACTGAAATTTTCTGCGCTCTTTTCATGTGTATATTTGACAGCAAAGGACTTGCGTCATAATAGGCGAAGGGGTGTGGCAGAACTTAGGCATTGGCTCGAAAAAGCAGTTTTGTCACTACATCACCAACATTCCAGGGTCACACGTTTCGTAGGCCATTTTACATCTTAGAATAATCTGTGTGCAGGCCAAGTGACCGGGAACCGCTATTATTCATCCCTTAAGTTATGCTTTACGGTGTAAATAAGCCAAACCTTATAGGCATCACGATTTGTAACTGGACTATTGGTTCCTTGGGATTACGGGTATTAATATGAATGGCCCTTTCTCTTTTATGGATGCTTTACATCTGCATACGAATTCCACCTTACCTCTAGGTGCTATATTATATACATCCTACAAAGAAATACAGGCACAGTGCGTGGACTTGGATAAAATACTATAGAGACTGCGTCGATTGCAACTTGGATAAAATACGTTTAGAGTGTGGAGGTCGCGGCAGTGGGTCACTGGAGCCACTGTCGCGATCTCCAGTGGGGCCCTGGACTGAGGCCACTGGACCTGGATGTGATCATCAATAAATGTTTTATGCCACCACTACCGCGGAATCAAGCCTGAGAGCATTATGCAAATGCCGACTGCTATCACAAACGAGCCAGAGGTCTGTCCTGTTAGGCACTCGTTGCATATTTCAAGAGGCTCCCTCGATAAGCGAGTACCGTTCCGCAAATTTCAGTCTGGATTACGCAAAACCGTTCGACATTGCCACGACTGATTGGAAAGCGCGGAACCCAAACCCTGCCCTCCCACTCATCACCTCTCATTACAATCCTTCCATGGCACGCACTAGTTGAAGGACGTTAGCTATAGGACTCTCCTGATATGAAAGTACTGCTTACGAAAGATTTCCCAAGGACGTGCGGGCCTGACGCGACGTCACTAGCGCGCGTTCGTATGACCTAGTGCTTGTTTTCAGGGGTTTATTAAGGGGAGTCTTGTGTTCATCTGAAGTGAGTGGGTCTGATTTCAGCGGGCTTTTCTTGCAGCAATGCTATAACAAACATGAACGCATTAGGTAAGCTTGTTGCTCATTACGAATATCGGACCGGTGACACTATTTCGAAATGAGCAGGCGGGGTTGGGAACCAGATGAAAGTTGAAAGGAACAGTATTTCTCATCAAGACAATAAGGGCATCTCACAAGTTACAAGCTAAATGTTGAGCTAGAGGCGCCTTTAAGTAGAGATAAGGAAGTTTTTAAAGGGACCCCTTAATTTTAGTGGATTATTTACTTGTAACGAATGAGCCATGAAAGAAATAGTTGACTCATTGATATTCTTGCAGGAAAACGCGATCTTCACGAGAATTCGCGTGGTACATCGGGAGAAACATTGACGTTACTTTTCAGAACTCCGGCGAACGTTTAAATCGTAATCGTGCAGCTAACTCGATCTTTCCAATAGCCACTCTGGACTATCTTCCTTTCTTCATTTCCAAATAATGCTACAAACTCCAATTGCAATGAAGTTGGCAGAGGTATTTCTGTCTAGGTTCCCACACGTGACCATCGCTGGCGTATGACCACTGCGCATCACTGCATATTTACTTGACAAATATGGCAACATACAGCATACCTTCAAAACCCTGCCGATCCACCCTGCTGTAATACTGCCGACTTGTCAGAAAATCGAACCCCCGCCCTGAAGTTTAGGAGCCAATGCCTTAATCCCTAAGTTACCACGGAGGGTGCTTTAAAGGGACACTAAAGAGCAAAACGATTTTTCTCATATTAGCAAAGTGCACTTTCACGATACCAAAAACACCGTGCTTGCTGCAAGAAGGCGCTTAGTAAGCGACAAAACGCGCAAAAACAAAATGTGGGTGGCGACGCCGCATTGAAGTTTCCGCACCATTCGCCGTGACGTCACATGTTTTGACGGTGCCTACTAGGAACTACGCAGTCGGTAAAAATGAAGTACATTGTCCTCTGAGGGGGCCAAAGACTTAATATACCAAGTTTGGGGTAATTTTGTAGAGCCAATGGCATCAAAATATGATAAATACACGTTGAAATCCGTGACGTCACGCGGGGAGATTCAGGCGCGAAATTTGAAAATGAAACTTTGAACTTGATTTACTCCTATATTAATAAACGTATGATGGCGAAATCAACGACATTAGAGTTCTCAGAGCACAATTTCTCGTTCTAAACCGATTCACTGTTTGTCTTTAGTGTCCCTTTAAAACAATACAGCGCGCGGTTCACTTCATTTCGGCCACCTTCACAAAGCAAGCCAACTTGCCGCTATACAAAAGAATAGCTCTTATTCTTACTGCGCAACACCCTCGGCACGTGGCAAAAAGGGCCGTCTACAATGAATGCCCCTCCATTATACCTTTACGTGTCTTGCGGCCCCGCATTTCACCGCTGACTCTATTAGTCGGGCCGCGTCCGATCCTTCTATGCGCTCTAACAGGCGGCTCTTTCTCGTAAGTTATTCGGTTGTACTACATTCTTACTGTCCGGGAGAAGGAGCCCCCTTCCGCGGGACCCGAGTTCGCTTCGGGAAATCCCCTTTCGCCACCAAGATTTGCTGGTCGTCTCGTCTCGCGATGCGCTCAGCCTGATTCCATCTGCTCGCTCCAGTGCCCGTCCGTCTCTCGCGCATTTGCACGCTCGCGCTCCAATAAGCCTCGTCATCTCCAACAACCCCTTCTTCCGTCTGTAACGCGGACACGTGTTCTCGGGAATAGCTGTTCCTGGCGTGCTCGCTGGAAGTGCAGGATTGGCCTGGAGACGACGCCAAGTGGACCGTGCCTTCGATACTCCCATTGGTAATGTATTCCTAGAAATTCTGTATAAGGCATTTCTTGCATCACACACAGTTCGTGGGATCGCTTTCTAAATGTAAGGGCCCTATTCGTGTTCACTTTTTTTTCTTCGGGTGGGATGCGTGTGCGGCGGGGTAATGCATTGAGCAACTAAATTACATAAATGGCATCAAACGTTATCTTTGGAAGTATATGTTGCACCTACGATGATTGGTAACTAACAACAAACAATTGTGAGTTGTATACTCCCATTCGTCAACCATGCATAGGCACACGCGCGAAATAAAGCTAATAAAAAATACCACTGCGAATCGTTTGGCACTCACTAATTTTACACCTCCATCAATACGCCACAAAAGCCCTGCTAGTGTCTCAGATATCCACAGATCTATGCAAAACCTTGTTAGTACATCTTGTTTGTGTGTTTCTGATCATTGTGCATAATTATCACCCAGAGCCTGCCAGGCACCAGCCAGGCTAGCTTCCATCATGTCATTAAATTTTTCTCTCGCTGAGGCTTTCTCATGGCCGAGATTTATAATCTAACCATTAGCAAATTAAAACATAAGCTTTCGAAATTTCGTATAGATAAACGCATGCAAAGGCAGACGTCTCATGTAATTGCGTATTGGCTTTCAAAGCAGATATCGAGGGCATAAATTTATCGCTGAGAAAGTTTAAACAGTGAATGTTCAAAAGTGAGGGGTTTTTATTTAGGTTGAGTACTTAGAAATAGGTGCTTTGTCCATGTGCCGATGGCTGCGACTGACGCCGCTGTTGTAACTTTCACTCCCCGAAATTTATTAATCGGCACCTAGAGTACGCTATACGAGCTTCAACTGCCCCTGAGCGGAATTTGGCAATCTGATCTTTTGTCGAAGTCACTTCTCATCGCACCTTGCCACATTTCACTGTTGCCTGGAAATGAACCCATGACCGTCGTTGTTGCCGGTAGCAACTGAAGTGCTGCGCTGTTAAGCACTTGGACGACGGTCCAATTCCTGGCATGGAGGAAGGAAACTGTTAGGACGGAGACTTGCGCAACGCGACAGAAAGAAAGAAAGAAAGAAAGAAAGAAAGAAAGAAAGAAAGAAAGAAAGAAAGAAAGAAAGAAAGAAAGAAAGAAAGAAAGAAAGAAAAATGGCACGTCAGGCACGCAGACGCAAAGTTTCGCTTGCCTCCATTTTTCCGATAGGGCAAGGGCTACTGAATCTCTCTTTTAGCACGAGCCGTGGAAACCTCTTAGCACTTTCGAATATATTTGCGACAAACGTATATGTTTATTGGAAGCGATCGCAGGTTTGAGCGTGAGAGAATATCGGATAGTTCGCATGCATCGACGCACTTGCATCGATTGCCGGTCGTTCTGTCCCCAACGTACGGCAATAAAGATATAATAAAGCGGACGTGGTTGTAAGCGGATATTTCGAAATCACTGTGTTCGGATCGGGTGCTCTGTGCGACGGCGCGATAAACGCGGGGCCAATAAATCTTCGTCTATCGCTTTGCACGTGGACATCGGTGACTATACGCGGACACAAAAGCGGTAGGCCGCCTCGCGGAGGACAGGACGGGAGAAGAATGGGAGTAGGAAAAAGAATCGACTAAATTCAGACAAGAAAATGTTGCGAATCCATTGCATCAGTAGCAGCCTTCAAGCATGTTGAATTCACGAGAAGGAAATTTAGAGGAACGAAGACACTCGAATGGATATTTATTGCTTCCGGGAACACGTTGCGCCAAAGTCAGCTTTAAAGGGGCCCTGCAACACCTTTCTTAGTTATATTGGAATAGTCTCATTATTGACGTATGACTCTTCACGAGTCATATGCCGCAAAAATTCTTCGAATCCGTCAAGTCTAAGTGGTGTTACTAAATTATAGAGATCACGTTCCGCAGCTTTCTCCCTCAATTCAACGCCGCGAGCGCGCGCGGAAAGCTAGGCAGCGAGTCGAGGGAGGCAGCGCAGAGGAGCGAGGCTCCGCCAAAGAGCGCCGGCGGTGTTTTTTTCTTCATTTTTTTCTCTCTGACGTCGGGGCGCAACCACGTGGTCTGTGCCGCCACTTCCGGTCGGCTTGCGTCGTTCTCGTCGAGCGGAGCCGATATCGCGCGTGCTTGAAAACTGCGCGTCGGTTTGGTAATGTTGGGTGTGCACCTCGAACGCCGTAGTGTTTTCATCGCTCTGCCAACCATGGAAGCAAACCTGCGCGCTCGTTTGGAACGAATGACAGCTGAGATCGGTTTCGGCCCATACTCCGATACACCGCCTCGTAAGACGGCACTGGCAGAAGACCCCGAAGCGCCGCCATTACCGGACGCCAGCATTGTTATCGGAGACGCGCTGCGCCCGTGCCTCGGTCGGTCGTGAGAACGTCCCGACGATGCAGTTTTCAGCTGACGAGGCAACACTCGAACGGCTGCCACTCTCAACGGCAACCGGCGATGGTCAAAAGCACAGAAATATTCACGTTTTCGGCACTGCGCATGGCGAAGAAAACGGAACCACGCAACTGCGAGCAGACGAGCTGTCGGTGAGACCGGAAGTGCTAATATTAATGTTTGTTCGGTGTTTTTAACGCGATAACAGAATATAAACATACATATTATCTACTTATTGAACTCAAAATTAACAACGAAAGTAATAATGAGGGTGTTATCGTGATTATAACATCAGCCAATGGTGGAACTACCGACAATCGCGTCATATTTTGCGGACTAATACATCATTTGTCGAGAGAAGAGGGAGCGATTTTCAGCTGACTTTGAGAATTTATTGTAAATTCCAGGCCGTGCGCATCGCTGTAATATTTCGCTCGCGTGTTCTCGGGAGCCTCGACTACCGATCGGCAGCGCTTTTTGAGCATGTTCGAAAAGTGTTGCAGGGCCCCTTTAAAGGGGTCATGAACCACTTTTCCAAGTAATGATCTAATGGCCTCAGTATCGGAGTGTACTGCCTCCCGAATCGATTGCCGCAAAAATTTCTCGAATCCGTCAAGAATCAGCGGAGTTACGGGGGTTTGGCGCACGCTCCCAGCGCTTTCTCTCTTTTCTCGTGCCGACGAGCGCACTGGAAGCTAGACAGGGAGGGATGGCATGGGGGAAAGAAGTTACGCCAGCGCGCGTCATGAAACGCGATCGCTCTCCCGCTGTGATTCGCTTGCGCGAGTGCGGCTACCGTGTACTGAGGAGTGCGGCGCCGGCAAGTGGCGGCACCCCGCGGCAAGAAGCGCATCTGATCCGAACGCCGCTCTCGATTTACGTCGGCTATCGGCCAATAAGCATGCTATGTCTCTTGCGACGTACAGCGGACAGACGCCCCGCCCACCGACGAGAGTGAGAACCGGCCTCTGTTTGAAAAGAGGGTGCCTGGGGAAACGGCAACTTCGCGCTCCGCTTGTGGCCATTACGCGGCGCGCACGACTGTAATATTTGGCAGAGCAGTTCATAGCCGTGTCAGCTTTCCGCAGGATGTGTTTTTTCAATCAGCCCAAGGGGTGCTTCATGACCCCTTTAAGGTGAAAGCCCCAAATGCCTGATGAAACACAAAAATTGACCGGCGTCCCGCGTCGGCGGCGTCAACGTGAGTGATGCAAAAAATCATCACGTACGTGGTGACGCCACCATATGAGGTCATCATGACGTCACAGTGACATGACGTGACGTGAAGTCACATGATGACGCCATCACATGACATCGTAGTTTGGTCAACGGTGGGCCGATCACGGAGGCAGTGCAAAAGCAGGTGAGGTGCCGCCGATCTCGGAGGCAATGCAAAACCACGTTAGGTGCAGAAAGCTTTCGTAGGGTGGCAGGGCAGTAACAATACATCGGCTGAGAAGAAAAAGAAGACTGCTTTCGCCTTCCAGTCGTCTTAGGCAAGTGCATAAGGGACCCTGTGAGTTTTTGTATCCGTCTTTCACTATTAATGTATGTATTTTATTGCTGGGCAACTGCAATACGATCCCATGAAGCGGACATGCATTTCTACTGTTGCCAAAGTGTAAAAGTGCGGGTAATGACCCAAGGAGTGCCGGTGAAACTTGTGTGCCGTCGCTCTTTCGCATCAATCATTCCATTATTGTAAAACGGCTCATAAAAATGCGCATGTGACCCGCGCACATTCGAAAGCAGCATTTCTGTACCCTCGCGTATACATCGCCATTGCTGTTTTTCGCGTACAACACCGCCACCGAAATATCTGAGTCACAACAGGTTTTGCTTGAGAAAGTGGTGCAATAAAACGTGCCCCGAAAACGTTGAGCAATTTGGTACCCCGCCTCAAGCAGTGGCAAGTCCCGCCCTAAGAACCAAAGTCCACGCAACAGCTGTAACGGTTAAGAGTAAGACATAAAAAAAGAACAAAGGAAAACTGTGAGCTGAGAATACCTCCTACTATGTCAGGAACGCAATGTATGCATGATTTTGCGCCGATTTACAGGTGTAGCTCACGTAACTTTTTTTAACTCTTGAACCTTCCTTGTCGACTTGCAGTTTTGACCCTTGATCATAGTTCAACGCTTCTCCAAGTTTTTTTTTATTTGCCACGCATGTTGTATTGCTTAGCGGTCTGCTGCAAACCCCAGAGGCATAAAATATTTTCTGCCCTTAAAAAACGAGGAACAAGTAGGAAAAAGACAAACGTGGGGCTTTTTTGTTGGTTTTTATTTTCCTTTTCAAACTTCCTTCACCATAGATTTATGGTGTTATAATTGTGCAGTCATTTACGGTAGTTCTACTTACGGGTGTGTCAGCTGCGGACAACGATCAATATATCCAACAAGAGTTTTTCTATTTCTCTATTCTGTTGGCGAATACATTTTGGCTCAGGCAACAGCACCACTCGCGGGGATTCCGTTTCACTGCCGGGCAAGCTGCAAAGCGGTATATTAGCGATTGGTATTTATTGTTTCCTCAAACCCCGGAGTACTTGTAACTGCAGGTGATATGCGACTTCAAATGACCTAGTAGAACACCGACCTGTGAAGTTCGAGACATGTAGGTAGTTAAGATTGAGCTTTAGCTTTACACAGTTTAGTGAGACCAGGTTGGCTGAAACGTTAGCATTGTTATAGCCATCAAATATATGGCTGCAGATTTTATATATAACGATAAATTAGTACTGCGGTATACCGGATTGTTCCCACAACTTACATAGTAGAAGTTTCGGTAAAGACGCAGTGTTCGATTATGTTCCTTCAATGCGAATACTAACGCAGCATGAAACAGCGTTTTGCACGCATTGTAGACGAGAAAAGCGTCACAAAACGGTGCTGCCTCCCCCCCCCCCCTCCCCCGTGCGCACATCTGTGCGTACAGATCCTTTGTACAGCAGCTAGACCTCATATTGGGAACACATCGATCGAGCCCTACTCTCGTTTAGTTTCCTTGTCGGGAAGCCACGTGGAATGGCGAGTGACGCAAGGGCAACGTATGTTTTGCGGTCACATCTGCGGCCGATAAGGCGTCTCTCGTGGTATATTCCTGGCTTCCGAACGCGCCGCACCAGTTACTTTCATATAGAAGTACTCGACTTGACACTGCAAACGACCTCGCGATCGCACAACGAGGTTTGCGCCGTGATACGCGTAGCAAGCGTGCGGCCAAGAATAGTTTGCGCAAGCCAAATGCTTGCACAACACGTGTAGCTATACTTTAGAGAAGCAGAGACACGGGTTGTTTCTGGAAACTGTTGCTTGCACAACACGTGTAGCTATATTTTGGAGAAGCAGTGACATGGGCTGTTCCTGGAAACTGTTGTTACAGCTATCGGGGCGGTCAAAAATCGAGCCGTAATGAGGTGACTGTGCGTGCGCTTGTGGTTGCAGTTGCTGAAGCCCAATGCCACACTCTAAGAAAGAAAGAGTCAAAAGAGGGTCACGGCCGCGTGACTCTCTTCGGGTGTCCATTTGACCCCTTTTGGAAGGTACAGGCAGAGAAAGAGAGTTCGCAATTCGACTGGAGTCACGGGACTCTCCTGAAGCGCGTTTCGATTGGCGGCGCCGCCGTATACGCCACACATATCGCGCGCTTGCCCTTTGGCGCCGTTGTGGCGCGTTGGCTCGACGACGGAGGCTGACGGAGGCGAGGCAACACGCCACAACGGCGCCGGGGTGGCGTGCCGCTTCTGTTTTCCTCTCGGTCTTCTCGTCTCTTGGAATGCGTTGCGTGTTGATTGCGCGGGTTGTGTGTCTGTTCATGCGCGTCTTCGGTGGTGTTGGTGTTGACGCCGGCTCCGTGCACGAAGTGACGCGGTGACGCTTGGTGGACGGAATATTCCTGGAGCTGCGGACAGGAACAACGGACGCCAGTTAACGGTGAGTGTACTGCTTTCGTAGGTGCTAATTATACAGCTTTAGCTGGGCGTCTGCAGCAGCTCTGCGGAAGTTTTCTGCCAGCCATTTCCAACAGCAGCTTGTGTCCTCAGGGCTGTTGCGGATGCCCAACTAAAGCTGTCAGTTAACGAGTTGCCACCGCTATGCGCGTTGCTGTGCAAGCTCCCGTATAGTGAGCGATGCAAACAATTATCAAGGGTCATTTTTTGCCGATCGCACGTTGTGTCTGCGCGACTGAATGTGCAAGATGTCGTTTTGAGATGCACTTTAGTCTACTTCATAACATTTCCATCGACCTTGAGTGTGTAGCGTGCTTCGGCGCGTGGGAACGTGAAAAAAAAAATGCCTGTGCACAGAACGCTCAGACGCACTATATATAATGGTCTTTGTTGGCTTAAAGACGGTAGTTTGAGGTGCAGATATAGTACGGTGCTTCCAGAACGTACGCAGTAGTCATTCAAGTTGGACACGCTTCACCGGTAAAGTGAAAAAGCTCTAGACTTTCGACGGCGCGCGTTGGTGCGTCCGCGGCCGTGCACTCTTCCCTCGTTGCTGTTTGCTATTTTCGTGATTTGCATACACTGCGATGACGTTGGGCGTTAACAGAATCGAGTGAGTGTGCGTGATTGTGGGAGCTATGTGCGGTAATTCTAGCATATGACATGTCTGATCTCGACGTCAAAAGACTTGGTTCCTAACCATGCCTGTTTGCATTTGTTGTTTTGTTGTTAGCCTTTATTATGTCTGTGTGAACCACTTATTGTGTAGGTTTTGCAAACCTTTAGTGCAATTTCATTTTCTCATCATATCACGTTTTTATTTTCAGATACCGTTTTTCATGGTGCTCACGCTGAGCAGGAGCGACAACCTAGCAAGCCGCAAGTCTGATGTCTCCAGCCGTCATCACTTCTTGATTTATTCTTAATCATAAGAATAAATATGGAAACATGATGCCAATTTCTGCTGTTTATTTAGCACCATATGACACTGTGCACATCACAGTCACACATTTTGGTTGGCTATACTCATACAAGCATGTAAATAAAGAATACCTTAACTTCTTAATTGGAAATCACTGACCATCTTTTCGCGCTTTCTATATAACTTTGCTAGAAAATATGTGTTGTTTTGACGAGTTTTATTAAAATAATGCTAAAATTGAACTATTCTTTTTTTGCAGTCGCTGGGCAGAACGGCAAGTATTATTGCACTTGCTTAAAATGAATACTCCACTATTTTCAACAGTAGTGGCGCACAAGTAGAGCAAGGGTCAAAAGAGTAGCTTAAAATACTTGTGGAGTCCCTTGACGCTCGGTGTGGCTCACTTGATCCCCGTAGGAGTGTTACCGGCAAGAGTCGTCTGACTCCCTATAAGTGGTAACATGACCCTTCGGATGAGAGTCTTTCCACTCTTCCTAGAGGGTCAGGGGACTCTCCTAGAGCGAGCCGACCCTGACCCACCAAGAGAGTCACCGTGACTATTTAAAGAGAGTCCTATACGTGGCAAGTCAGAACTCTCCGAAAAGAGTCACGCATACTCTTTTTTTTCTTAGAGTGCAGGAATACTTTACAGATGCCACGAGGCTCTTTATTGAGAAACTGTCTGCCGAGTATCCTCATGCCGTGCACATGTCCCTGCATGTGGACGCATGGGTACCCGCTTGCGAGTTACCTAGTACGCTATTAATCACTATAATTTTACAGCGAAAGCTGTTATGAGATCACAACAACCGCCGTTTTCGGATGGAATGGGGTTAGAGCCGGGGCCCTCTGCGTGGGAACCCAGTGGTCAACCACAAAGCCATGCCGGCTTTTTTTTTGGTTTCATTATTGCGCAGCCATGCCGGTGCTTGAGACTCTTTTGCAGAAAGGTCCTATACAGGCTTCATGTCGGGAAGGAATCACATTAACATATGTAGTATAGCGTCGTAGAAGAGTAAAGTAACAACCAGGCCTCACACAATGCGAATTGTGCAACGTGAGGGTTGTTGAATGCTTCCAACCCATTACAAAGGGCTGTACCATAATTCTTCATCGTCGTCAGGCACATCATCAACAAAGTGTATATAATGCCTTTTTTTATTTACACGTGAACACATGGGTTACTTTGTATATGCTCGTTGAAATCATAAAATCCTAATGTCGTTTAGCGGGTACCACGGTTCACCGCAGAATGACGAAAAATGGCATAGCGGTTGCTTCCGTACTTCACAAAGATTATAGCGATTAATCGCGTTGTGGGTTCCTCGCAAGTGCACTTTATTGGTTGCCAAGCAAGCCCATAAGACCCTCATGATCCATTTCCTCAGGGTCTCAATAAAGTCCTGTCCCTCTGTGAACGCGCTTGGACCGCGGCAGCGTTGTACGCTTTTGCTATCAAATATACCCTGCGTATATAGTTTGTTCCCCGTAACAATATGCTGTGTCCAGATGTATTTTCACTACTTCAGCTATTATGGACTTTAGTTGTCGTAATGGAGATGTTCCTCTCGGCCTCAACGTGGCTGCGTCCAAGTCAAACGGTGCTGTAGCTGCCAAACATCAATAGATTATGTGCACGCTGTCGTATATCAATGTACAATAAATAATCAACCACTTCTGTGAAGACACGTTTCCCTTTCGTGTTCTACCGATCAACCATGTTTTTATTTCGCATGTCTTGTTTGTAAAGAGAGAGAATGGTTTCATCGCACGCAACAGAGGCGTGTGACGAACTTTGTATTTTATATATTTGGGTAGTATCGGTCAACTAGACAAACTTTAGTTGTACCTTGCATGGACACAATGAAAGACTACCAGCGCACGCCCCCGCCCAAGGGCCATAAAACTCACTCTGATTTATATTTATTTTCTAAATTTAACGCATTTCATTTTATTTGTTCGCGCCTCTATTGTCCTGTCTTTTTCTCCCCCTTCCCTTCCCTACGCAGAGCAGCAAGTCGCGATTTGCATACGCTAGCTAAATCCTTTGCCTTTTAATAAAGAGTTTTCTCTCTCTCTCTTTTTTTGTAAGCTGGTAGTACGCTGCAAGTTCTGGCGTTGGTCGACAGTCGAGGTCAGCATCGTTTCTTTTTTTATTTTCTTTTTCAACAAGTTGGCTTTTATACTAGGGCATCTGCGGTCTAGCTGACGATTATGCAAAGTGCTCGCCAAATCACGCCCGCTTTAACTGAAGCGGCGGCAACGTATATACAGCAGGACGACTCAGTTTATCACGTTCAAGTCCGTCATCGGATGAAGGGATGTTTTCTTTTTGTTTTTTTTTTTGGGGGGGGGGGAGGGGAGAGGCATGTTTTTACACGGCCGCTTGATAAAAATAAATAAATAAAATAAAATAAAAATAAAGGTGCGGCCTGTTACGTGCCCCGAAAACTGCGGTGGCTACCTAGTTGAGTCGATTGCCGTTGTGGCGCCAAAAGACGGGACGCAGCAAGGTGGTTTAAAGAAAACACGAGGGCCTTTGGGTTACGAGTTTTCTTAAGAAGCCGCGACCTGTTGGCATATATTATAGCTGACCATGACATCAATATTCCTATGAATGCGTTATTTTCATCGAAAACAACGATCTATTTCATCATGCGGACTTTTAACACCATTCAGTGGCATACGAAAATTTGTGGATTGACATCATTTCTTGTCCTTCAAACATGCTACGAAACGCAGCGGCTTCTCTGCGGTGGGACACAGCTTCTCGCGCACGCTTCAAACCTCCTTTTTAAAGACGATAGTCTTTCTTGGGAAACTTAAACGCATAAATTTTGGTATGTCTTTCTGTTTGTCGGCACGTCACTCGAATCAGCCACTCGGCTAAAGTTGAACCACTTTCCCAAGGGCCAGCCATCTTGAACTGGTACGGCTGTTCATACTTGTGAACCTTGTCGATCAAAAAGTAAATACCACGCATATCTGAGGCGCAACATCACTAGGTAAATATTAGGTGGTGTGTTCCTTTAATAGAAAACGCATACATACGTAATTCTAAAGACCCGAGTTTCTTAAGCTGCGCTGAAAATGCGACTGCGCTGAAACTGGCCTTCCTCCGTGCCCTTTGCACGAGC
This sequence comes from Rhipicephalus sanguineus, assembly GCF_013339695.2. Taxonomy (NCBI): domain Eukaryota; kingdom Metazoa; phylum Arthropoda; class Arachnida; order Ixodida; family Ixodidae; genus Rhipicephalus; species Rhipicephalus sanguineus. Next base: position 55,643,589 of record NC_051179.1, read on the forward strand.
TCATTGTTGTGTTTCGGTTTCGGTTCTGTATTGCACTGTACGAATGCCATGGGGCGCCGCTCTGGCATTCTTGTTTTACCCAGGCGACGTGTACATAAAAGAGTGTGTGGAGAGTACTCGTTGAGTGCGGACGTTTCTTCTGCTTCAGCGCTTCGCGCCAAACCGCGTGTTCGGGCTGGCTGGCGTCCCCGCCGGTAGCGTTGGTCACCGCCTGTCTTCGCCTGCTGCTGCGCCGGGACTACCAGCCCGCAACACAGCACTCATGCTTCCCGACGTTTTGCCAGATGGCGTCCATATCTCACGCAGCCCCTCTTCTATCGTCTTTAGACGACATTTGCAGCGAAGCACGCAGATACGCGGCCAATTTTTTCTTTCATCTTTGTTCTAAAGGCGTGTGGGTATATAGGTCTACTAGCGCGAACGCGGGCGGAACTGCCAACACAGAGTTCCCTCTGGCGTCCGTGTGTTTCAGAGCGACGCAACATCGGGCGGCCATGTTAGAGCAACGCAACAGGCCGCGCCTTTGTTTGCTTTATTTTTCTTTTTCTTTTATCGAGCGGCCGTGGTTTTGAACGAAGGCGAGGGGCTCTAACGAACACTCTCTTAGAAAATAGAGTCTTTTAGCAAGTTACGAAAATACGGTACGCAAATACGGTAAGAAAGTACGATAGCGCTCCTCGTTTCCCGCTCGTTGCGTTTAAACCGCTCCAAGTTTAGTGACAGTGCGTCTCCCAAAGGGCAGGTTCCTCGTTAACAATGCGTATACTGACAGGCAACAATGAGGCGTGACAACTCCACTGTAACTTTTGGAAAAGCTTTTGGGGTGTCGGGGGGCCTTCACTGGCAAAAGCACAACGACCAGGATAGCAGGAATGGTACCATACTACCTTACCGTATTTGCGTAACGTATTGCCGTAACTTGCTAAAAGGCTAATAACGCCGCAGTCTACCGCGGTGAAGAAGTGACAATGGGTCAGGTTTCAGTGCGGGTGGTGCTGCGTTCAGTTTCCTGTGCCACCGGTCACTCACCGGTTTTCTTGAAAGGAAGAGACGTACCGCGACCTGGCGCTAGGCATAACGCGTGGGCAGCGTACTCATTAAAAAATGTTATCGCTCCTTCCCTCTCTCTTTTAGCGTCCAATCTCTTTCCCCTCTACCATGACGCTGCGCCGCACTTTCTTATGGATTGCAGAAGCGCCCCTCAGAAACGCGAAGCGCTATTTCTGTCACGAAACAAAAGCAATGTATCGCTGCTCCGTGTACTGCACCTCAACGCTTCTAGATCTTCTACGAGCGTTGCTGCACGTTGCAATCGAACACCCTGTTGTAGAGAAACAGAATAAAACTTGGCGGACGCTTGAGTTTCGCCTTCAAGAGTAGAACGCGATAGCATAATCGGGCCCCGTTCGCATTGCCTTATCAATCGCTTGGCTGGCTTCGCTTCTCGCCAGATGCCTCAAACGTTCCTCAAGGAACGTCCAAGATTGACCTTGGAACGTCTCTGCTCGCGACATTTCCTGTCTGAAACAGTACTTGAATTCCCACTGAAAGTACAGTTGTGAAATGCCCGCTACGCCATAATTCTTCCTTTTGCGAATTGAAGTACCCACTACGCGTCCCTAAGGCAACGCGTGCACCTGAGCGGCTGCACACTTTGTTGATGCTGTTACTGATAATGACGATTAATTATACTTGAGGGCTGTGTAACGGGTGGTCCTTGAAAGTACCCAGTCGTTGCTCAATCCACATATTTTGTTGCCTGGTGCAGTCCTACGCTTCTTCCATGCAATATTGCATGCATTAAGGAGACTACTCGCATTACACCACATCGGCATAAGTTTTTTTCCATAACAGTGTCGAGCGAGCGCTGACATGGCTCTGCGATAGAACACCGGCTTGCCGCGCGGAAGGCGAGGGTTCAATTCCCGCTGGAACCGAATATATTCATTATTTCTCTGTTATTTATTTCTCTGCATTTATCTCGAATTTTCGCTCATAACCAACGACGCCGACACCGGAATTACTGCGGAACGAGCTCTTTAAAGCCATCGCGTTAAAATAGACATGATGAACTGGCACAGCGTCTGGTTTGTCTGTCTACGTTATTGGAAAGAAAAACAGTAAGAAAAATAAGAGAGAGAGAGAGAGGAGAGCGGTGAATCCATGCTCACACAGCAATATGCAGTGTGACACGCTCGCGCATGACACAGTCTTGTTCCAAAAGCACAAGACGTGACTTGAGTGTCGCCTGGGTCGATTACCGGTGAGCAGGGCTTTCCAGTATTGTCATTACGCTCAGCGTAAGGACAATACGCTCAGTGTAAAGAATCATGAAGTTCGTTGTAAGTTAATTATTTGCAGTAGAGGTTGTGTTGCACGTAACCCTCGTTAGACAAAACCCAAGACGAGCTAGCGCCTCCTAACTTCCATTCCTTTCTGTTAACCTTACGGGCACAAAGTAGTGAGCCAACCTTTTTCTTGCCTCCTTTGTTTAGCCTTTCTAGATTGGTCGATGGGTCACCACCTGTGTTCTTCCACGTGTGCCGCTGTCAAAACATTGACACGGAAGCCGCGCGTTTTCATCCAGCAACATCTAGAAGTGCAACACGACATAAAGAAGAATTCGTGCTGTTCACACGTGGCGGCAACGCGCTGCGTAGAGCAAGGATTTACTGGGGGTGGGGGCCGGGAAAGATGGTGAAACAATCAAGTGCATCCTGGGAATTATCGACCGTCCTTTGGCTTGCCAGTGCGAACGCCGACAACAAAAGCCCTGCGTTGACCGAAGACGCGGCCACGCTCTACAGGTCACTAGACCGGGCGCGTGCTTCCAACTTTCACCGACAAAGACAAACGGAGAGAAGTACGTAGACAGAAGGCACCGGCAAGCCTATACCAGGGAGGTGTACACACTGGACAGTGTCGAGCAAGCGGGCCGGGCCAATCGTATTATATGTATTGGCACACGTGTTCACAATCGCTGCCTGCTGCGTGTGGCCGAAAAACATGAGCTGTTTATGAAAAATGCAAGCTGCGGCCTTATTCTTGGAGCAGTGGCCAACTGCTGTGGCCGGTCAACAAGTTTCGTTTGCGTTCAGTGCGCATGCTCTCTTCCCTTCTTCCCACTTTTTGTTCCCATAAAACTTTATACCGTCTCTTTGGAGCTCTTTTAGAGTCTGCGTTTTCTTTTTCCTATTTGTGTATTTCGGACAATGGTATGCTGTTCTTTTTTTCGTTTTCTTGCAAATAACACTGCTCCTGAGCTAGCGAAGTCTGTGCCGGCTTTATTACCATCACGCTACTATGTTCGGCGTCAGTCCTAGATAACCCTAGCACTTTCAAAGCTGCTTCACATTACCTGTACATATTCAAATATGCATTCGTATACATCCATGAGAAAAAAAGGGAATTGCATTAGGCTAGCGATAACACGTAATGTTTGTTTCCTGTTTTGAACAACGACATTAACAATGCACCTCTTTTCTGCATTGTAAAGCTCTTCTCGAGGCACACTTTCACAGTTACTTGTACAGCTGTTATCACGGTTATATTCTCCTTCGTGCATCAGAAGCGCATATTTCATCTAGTCTTCCTGCAACGCTTCTATAGAAGAAATCGGCAGATACGCAGTTCTTTAAATAATGTCATCAATCAATGTTTGCGCGCGACTTACGTTGCTGGCATTACTACAGAGAGCGAACACTCGCCGTGCCTCCGTATGTGAGCTGAGGTACAACAGAACCCGGAGTAGTTCGGATTGAAGTAGAAGGGCTCATTAAGAGAAAATACGGTTGAGTACGGCGTGGTGGAGATACCCTGCATCTCCACAACGTGTAACTTCTTTATTAGGCCCGATCGAGGACTGGGGAGCAGGCAGGCAACCAGAGGCAGAGCGCGCACACATACCATGACGCTGATGACGCACGACGATGGTGAGGACGAAGAGACAAACGAATCATAACGATTATGATAACACACATACAGCAAGAAGCGCATAACAAACGCCCGCAGTATAGTTCAGGAGCTCGCACCTAGTTGTAAGGTGACAAAGAAATCGTTTTCCTCAAGAACAACGCAGGAATGTTGTACATAAAACACAAAGTCAGGCGATTGACTAAGACAGGAGAATATTTTTTTCGGGTTGGCAGTATCTTTAGAACAATTAAGCTTCTTCAATATCGCAAGATTTCAGAAATCTCAGCCGTTACGCTGGCAGATCTACAGAAAGTTACCGTTGAAAGACGATATCATATTTATGTGACATGGAAGCCCCTGAGGAGCGTAACGCGAATCATAATTTTTCAATACTACTTTTCCTGTTCCACCTTCAGCACCTACACACCTCGGGCTTCTATTTTTCCTCAAATTTTGAAGCCAACGAGAGTCTTGAGATAAACCCCGCTAAACCAATATTTTGCTGACCTTACTGATGAAACATAAAGTCCCTTTGGACACTTCCTCGTCCGTCTCATCGAGAGCTATGCGAGCAAGCCTGGTTGCTTTTATTCTGCAGCAATACCTGGCATATTTCCCGGAAGGATAAGATCTGCGATAATAATGAGGAGCAATAAAAATGATGTATGTCTCGTAGGATGCATTAGCGGACGTGCGACGGGGTTGGAAATTGTCATCATCATCATATACATGACGGGCTTCAAGTGTTGCTTTGTAGAATAACTCCTTTGATCTTAAGGTTGAGAAGCAAAGTAGTCTGATTTTTAGTATTACTAGTATAACTATACCCAAAGCTGATAAATAGATGTGTAGATTCCTGGTGAAACGATCCTGACGATATAGTCTTATTAGTGCACTTGCAACACAAATAATAAAGGAATCGATCTTCAGAGTACCCATTATAACAAGTCATAAACAGATCACTAGAGATTGCCCTATTCCTCTACACCATCATTTGTCATATGCCCGTTAAATATACGAGGTTTCAGTCTATCCAAGGCATCGTCGACCGCAGCCGAATCGTACACGTCAAGAAACACAAAGAGAAGAGGATACAATGAAACGCGCAGCACACAGTACACGCACTCGTTCAAATAGTAATGAGGTCACTGCCCCGAGAAGAAGTCGTTATAACTTAATTAGACCGGGCGTCACCACTGATTTATAGCTGTTAACGAGAAAAAAAGAGTATTTGTCGTAAGTAACCATGCCGGATCTGATTAGCAACGTTTTCGTCCAGTAAGCAGTCTGGGTTTACTAGCGCAGTTGTCATTTCCCGCTTTAAAAAAGGGACCGTAGAGTCCTCGCTAGCTGCTTTGTGGTTGTATATACGCAATGGAAGGCGGAGTGGTCAGTAACCTCAAACGGATCTCTTCCGTTTTTTTTTTCGTCTTATATTTAGTATAGCCCGGGCTTTGAAATGAGCATTTCCTTCTGTCTGAAGAGCCCTGTGGGAGCGGTAAAAACTACGATATCTAACGGACACTGGCTGCTTTGGTTTAGCACTCGCTCCCTAAACAGTACAGGCAGGCATCGTGCCCCTCTGTGTGGCAGTTGTCAGGACCTTCCACCTCCCTATTTCCTATTTGTACTATTTTTTATATCTGTATATGACATCATATTTTCCATCAAATGTTCACAATAACGACCTCTCGAGTGCAGTTCGACGCGAATGTGTGGTAGAGAATAGTCAAACACAAGTTGGGGCTCATAAACTAACAATTACTAGCTATATTTTCTGAGAACCCCGTATAGTTAGCTACAGCGACCCCTTGACAAAACGGGCTCATTTCTCAAAGCTTTAATTTTTGGAAGCCTGTGATCTCTCCGAAGAAATATAATCAGAGCTACAAAAAATGCAGAGAATAGCAAGACTGTTAGGCCTGTCTCGTTTATTTTAAGGAAAATGCGACTTTGAACACTGAAGTAAAATATCGTAATGTTTACGATGTCGATAACTACTAGGACAAACTTCTGGCGAGCAACGACTCTATCGTTTAGTAAAACGACTCAACGCAGTATGGTGTCTTTATTTATTCCTAGTTTTCGCAAGCCTACGGAAGGCATCCGTATCACGATGACCCTTCTTTTGCAGACATCCATAGCAGTAAAAACGTGCGTATCAGTCGAAAAACGAAACCGCAACGGCATAAGGCGGAATTACCTCTTTATTTAATTAAAAGTATTATCTTGGCCTAAGGAAAAAAAGCCCTTCATGTCCATCCGATGTTATGATAGACTTATCATAACTACGATAACCAATTCGAGGTTTCACCAGTGTTCATATATAAATGTCTAAGTGCGGAAATGCCAGCGCAGCGCAATCAGAACGTACATTTCTGTTGAATCGATCTAAGAGTGGTGTGAGAAAGCCTGTCTTGGAGAATGGTAGATCTCGGTAAGTTGAGAACACACACACACAAAAAAAACTAATAATAAGATAAGTAGGAAAGCATTTTATCTTGCCCAGCTTGTCATTTGTCCGTTCGCTCCCACATGGTAAGGATGTCTCCACTCCTTTGACGTGTATACGGCGCAGCTTTACACCACTAAGACGATTGCGAAAAAAAAAAAAAAGACATGCAACTTGCGGCTGCACATCATAAGATCCGCGCTGTTGTCCCACCCAACAAGCCTGTAGAAATGAGAAGGATAAAACTGGTCTTCACCCACACAAAGATTGCTCGTGTTCGCATCGTGTTGTGCTAAAGCCATGGAAATGGAAAGCAAAGTCGCCCCTGTTAGCCCGTTCCGTATTATAGCCCGCACATTTGTCCGTACATGTACTGATCCTATATTTCTCGTTCCAGCAGTCGTTTCTTTCATAATGCTTTTATAGGTAAGTGGTGGGTACGAGCTGCTTGGGGATTGTTTTTAGCTACTACTGTAGAAAAATGGACCATGAAAAGTTCCAAAATGAAGGAGAAAAATGAAATGAATGAAAGTTGGTCCTTCCCATAGTATAAGAAAAAAAAACGACTCCTTTGACTCTTTTTTGTGGGTCCTGATGTGCCACGTATATGACTCTCTTTAAAGAGACAGGTGAACTCCCTTTGGAGATCATTGTATTCACGTCCGAAAGTCGTGGGAACCAAAAAGGATTTAACGTGTCTCTTTATACGTGAAGAGGCAGGACACACCGAGAAGAGAGCACATACGCTTTTTCTCCTTAAAGTGCACGATAAACGTTCTCAGGGTTTACAACCCTGCGAATCCCACGAAGCGTGAGTAATGTCGCTGCAGTCCGACACGCAGCGCCGAGAGAACCATGGATAACAACGGGCTACGGCCGTGGCGTAATGAACTTCTCTTAATGCGACACCAGCCAGCCAGGCAGGCAGGCAGGCAGGCAGGCAGGCAGGCAGGCAGGCACAGGAGGCAGGCAGGCAGGCGAGGTCAGGCAGCAGGCAGGCAAGGCAGGCAGGCAGGCCAGGCGCAGGCCAAGGCATGCCAGCCAGGCACGGCAGGCAGACAGGCAGGCCAAGGACAGAGCCAGGCAAGGCAGGGCAGCAGCCAGGCAGGGCAGCAGACAGGCAGGCAGACAGGCAGCCAGGCAGGCAGGCAGGCAGGCAGGCAGCCAGGCAGGCAGCCAGGCAGGCAGGCAGGCAGGCAGGCAGGCAGGCAGGCAGGCAGGCAGGCAGGCAGGCAGCCAGCCAGCCAGCCAGCCAGCCAGCCAGCCAGCCAGCCAGCAAGCAAGCAAGCAAGCAAGCAAGCAAGCAAGCAAGCAAGCAAGCAGGCAGGCAGGCAGGCAGGCGAGCAAGCGAGCAAGCGAGCAAGCGAGCAAATCGCTTATTGTTTGTTCCTGTGCCACGGAATACAATTCATTCAATCTCGAAGAGCTAACCATATGAAAATGCCCGAGTGCGGCAGACGAGCCCGTATACGGTTAAACGAGTTGTCGCTTGACGTTGCGTCCCTTATGGCGACTAAGCGAAACGAAGACTGGTTGTGTGGTAAACCCAATAATAAATAAATTTGCTGGCTTATTCTGGTTTTCGGTTAATTTTATTAGTGTGCTTTTTTCTTAGACTTGCATTTGCAGACGCGAATGCATCAGACAGTTCCGCGTGATTTGAGATTTTTTACGTGCTTTTACTAGCTGGTTTCTCGGGGGCTTTACAGTAAGCAGTTGTAAGAAATTCTAAAGAAAACTGCAGCAGCCTTTAACAACGCTTCTACAAGGAAGGTGTGTCAAGCTTTGAAAGATCAGAGGCTTTGAGGAAATAGCGTCCTCCAAAGTCAATACACCCAAACACGGTGGTGTGCTCTGGAGTCGAAAGCAGTGCTCCTTTAGTGTTCTGCAATAGCATTTTCCCACCCCAATATACAAACGCAGGGTAACAAAGCGGATTTTTCTAGTTTTGCACATCCTGCCTTCCTCACCATTCTCATTTGTTTCTCTCTATCTCTTCCTCTCTCTTGCTACACAATGCATCCCTCAGAAGAAGTGAGGAGTTCTAGACTGTAGTTTTTCCAGTGGCAACAGCGGCGACTGCGGGCATTTTGCACTCACTGTACACTGTCTCTAAAAATATAGCACCTGTTAGCAATTCTCTACTTTCTTTATGTCCACGGTTATTATTTTGACTGTAAAGACTTATTTCGTTTCACAAGTATCCACAGAAATGCCCAGCAGGGCTTCTGCGTGGTGCTCACATAGAGCACGGACAGGCAAACATATAAGGAACGCGCCGACGTTATCCTACCTAGCACGCGAGCGAGGCCCATTCATTAGATGGGGACTCCGTAACTCCTCGCCCCCGATATTCCTTCAAATCGGCATCAGACTCTTTATCAACAAACTCAAATCTAAGTAAAGCAGTGGCAGTGAGCTCTGGGTACGCAATAAGCATCTTCTGGGTCGCAATAAGCTCGGTTCCAGAGCTTTAGATAGAGCGAATGCAAGTAAAATCACGCAAGAACTGAAACATGGCCATAATTTATACAGCCCCCAGTGCAACGCTACCCACGTGTCTCTGAACAAGATGGCGAAACTGTTTTTGCAACCATAGGCGCCACGTGGAAGAACTCAATTTCTTCCCTTCGTAAGTACGCGCAATGGAGACTTGATGAAGTGCATGCGCAGGTTCTGTGCCAACGCCCGCGAGGGAAACTTGTTTCACTTTCGTATTTTCTGTCAAAACGGAGTGCGCGAATGCATACCGCGCCGCCTCTATCTAGCCTTTAGCAGAGTCATCTCTATGCGGCACCCGTCTTTCGGAAAAAAAAAATATTCCACGCAGAATCACCTCCGGCGTTTGTCTAACTAATGCGCGAGCATTTACTGCAGCTAATCGCTTGCTATGTCGTCGTCGTCTGATGCTGTGCTAAAAATGGCAGTGCGCTCTTTGTTCTTGCACTTGACCTACTTGCTGCCTTCTCTGGAATGTTGTCGTCGGGTGGCATCATCACGGCGTCTTTCGCATTCTTTCGAGTGGTCGTCGGCATCTGGAACTGCCCAAGGAAAGGCGCACCCCGCGATCATCAAAATGAATGTGGAGTGGTGGGAATTGAAATTTCGCGATGTGGAAATTTTTTTTGTGTGGACGATGTTACGTGCTGGATTTGCTTCCTGTGCAAAAGAGGGGTTATATTCCGCATGCAAGCACGAAATATTTCAGCACAGACTTTTAGAGAGTGCTCTCCTATAACATTTTTGTACCACCGGTACAACGCAGTCCTATGGTTCAGGTATGACCACGATCTGCAAGCGTAGGTGTTCATCCCGCTGGCTGAATGATAGTCAATGTTGGCCAAATGGCAGTAAGTGTTAACTGTTGTTGGCTATGGCTATCCGCTATTGTAACGTCGTCGTTGTCTTCAGTCCATCTTAATCTGAGAATTGAGCTGTCTATCAATATTATACGCAGCTGCAATCTTTTATGTACGTCTCATACTTCGCCAATGTCTTGACGTCATGAGAGGTAGAAATGAGGTGCATGTTGAATAAAGACATAAAAAAGCGAAAATTGCGCGAATAGTATTACTCATAGGAGTTAATACACTTTTCAATACACATTAAGAACTATCGCAGTTGGTTGTGCCTGAATTTTTTCGATGTTACTCGGATGCTAAAAATAATCATCCAGTCCGAACCACTGTGTGTTCGCTTTGCAGGAAAAACAAAAAAACCGAATCGGAGTTCACGGCCTGAGCGGAGCCACTCACACCCAATTAAGCCAGCCGTGAAGAACTTCCTAATGAAGCTTTTTAAATAAGTGACTGTCGTGAGCTAGCCGTCGAACGTTGCAATAATTAAAGGGTATTGTTCACCCCGCAAGTCCGACGCAAATTGTTTACGAGCGATGTACTTACGTAAGTAACACAAGCACATCCTATTGCTCTCATTCACAAGGCCTATTTAATTATCTAAGTAATTCGAGCACATAAGGGAATGCATTAGCCGATGTGCCCCTACCACAGAAAAGCTGCGAAGTTTTCCACTTTGGTAGAGTGTATGCGCTTAGCCTTTGCTTTACTTTGATAAAAAATCCACGAATATCGTTCGTATAATTATTCGTTAACGAAGTCTGCTGTAAGGGCCACATTCCGCACCGAGTCTCTCATCTCCTATACTAAAGCCTTCGAACTAGCGTCGTTACTGCTGCCAATGACTCACTTGGCGCGGCTTCGCCCTGTTGTGCGGATTTCGTGGCCGATGTATTGTTATCCTTTCATCGTGTGTCACCACCGACCTGCATGTGCTTACATTGCAGTTGTCGTCCCCTTTATGACGATAACCATCACGCGATTAAGAGTGGCGGATGGGGATAGTTGGTAGCCATGACTAGCGTCCAAAGCTATAGCGTTAAGCTAAAGACGACAAAGTGCCGTGACATATAGAGCTAGTCTTCGTCTACCCATTTGTTTATCGTCTTTAGCCTATAGCGTTATCGCTACCGTCAGCAGTCGTCACGTGATAGCTCTCGCGATGTATAGCTGCCTTATACCGGCGCACACCGAGGAACTACGAGAGGCGTAACAATTCAATGAGAAACATTTTCCCACACAGCCATGATCCCGTAGTTCGTCTGTGGTCCAAGAAGCGCCGAGTCTATGTTAACGATCGTGAGCAGGGAACCACAAGCGTAAGAGGAATCTATGAAGGAAAAAAAAACTTGATACGTTACACAGGCTCCGCTATTTGTATGTTATATGCCGCTACCAAGAACAGCACCTATAGGCTCGCATTTTATATGTTGCATGCCACTTCTGCAGAAAATGTCAATACTCACGAAAAACTCACGAGAGGTTCCTTATACTAATGCAAAACTGTATCAAGTTACGCTAATTGTCACTCTCTGTTAGCTCACCAAACGCTCACTCGCAAGTTAACGCTACGGTGTTTTATGAACTATTAAAACACTAAATGCAACAAGTTATGAACCAATGTTACTGCGAAATTATGTAGTTTTGAGAGAGTCTTCCGACGCCAGCATAACGAAGTTTATATGCACCCACGTGCTAATTATCACCATTCTTCATATTTCGTCTTATCGGCCATGCTGGCTGCGTAAAAGTTCTGCCAAAACTTTTTCTGTATTTTCTTTCTCAAAAAGAAAACAACTATAAAAATACGCCGAATGGCACCGCCCTATGATCAAATTCACGTGAACGCATTGAAAGTCGACACGGCGCTACCACATCCAGCTGGCGGGCTGGAACTGGTATCGCTAAACGACGTATGTTCTCGTCAGCTGGCGTAAGCCCTGAGGAGATACCAGTGGAGCATTGGCCGCAGCCCAGGGGCGATGCGCCCCTCGCACAGCTTTCAAAACTATGTGACGTAACGCCACTGAAGGAGTCGCCTTTCGCCACCGTTAAGAAGCGTTCGGTGTCCCGTGAAAGCGAAAACTCAACGTCGTCAAGATTCAGGTCAAGTTTTGAGGGCATTTAATTCAGCAAGGAGTCACTGAGTACTGGTCTGCGGTGTTTGGTGGAAGTTTTTGTCTTCATGAAAAACTTGGAGGACCCTTGAGCTTGGCCTTGAAGAGTTGAACGCGATTTATAGGCCAACCCCTGCTAAGGCTCCCTTCGCATTATCTTCTCATTCTCCTGCCATGCTTCGCTTATCGGTGGACAGCTCAACCACGTCGCAAAGTAAAGGAGCGGTTGTGAGCGTAACAACGGCCATTTTAAACCTTCCTAGGGTGCCTACTGCAAGTACATGTGCGAATATCTCACCACGTTATATTTAGTAATTTTTTGAATTAGCAAAGTAACCACTACGCATTTGCAAGGCAACAGGCGCAAATACGCTGTCTGACAATTTTTTTTTTTTGCTGCTGTGGCTGCTGCTGCTGACGAGTAATCATGCCTGTGAGCTTTGTTATGGGTGAACCTTTAAACCACTCTCTCGTTGCGCAACTCGCATGGCGTAACACCTGGCGCGATTCTACGCTTCTGCCACGCAATATTGCACTTCCTGTAAACGTGACTCCTCGCACAACGTGACGCCTGTATAGATCATCTCTACCTGCCCCGAAGGAAGACGCTGGCTTACACGCTATCAGGCATATGAGTGCGAATGATAACTGTAATACCGGTGTCACACAGTGCACTGCTGATCGCAGTTGAGCCCGATCGGGATCAAATTTCTAAACAGTGAATGGCTCCCCTTTGTGAGACTGCGTAAAAAAGCCAACTACGATAAAGAAATTCCATCCGGATCATCCCCGATTGCGATCAAAACTGACCGCGTGACACCGGTATAAGTTATATTAGCGCGATAGCGTTAAAGAGCATTGTTTCGCAGAAATTCTGATGTGTTGGTGTCGGTGGCGGCGTTGTTGGTTCTCAGCGAGAAATCGACGTTTCGCGTGAGCGAAAATTAGAGATAGATGCAAATAAATAAGGAGCAAAAATCTTTGGTCCGACTTAGCATCGAACTCAGCCCTTCTGCGCGGCAAGCAGGTGCTCTACCCCGGAGCCCCACCAGGGCTCGAATGTGCTTCGTAAAAAAAAAAACGTTATAAAAAGGTCATCTAATGGAAGGAGTCTTCTTACCGCAAGTAATGTCGCGTAGCATAATCGTAGAATCACACCAGGCGTCAAAACGTGAATTCTGCAATGTGTGGGTGGTTTAAAGGTCCACCCATTACAAAGCGTGTATACCTGCGCAGGTGCGCGTGGCGCTTTAGGAACGCTTATTGGGTACTACGCGAATTTCCAAAAGGAAGAAATATGGTGTAAGGTCACATCGCAACTGTATGTACTTCCAGTATGCATTCTAGGATAGGCTGAAACGGCCAATGTTATCCGCGCTTGTCGATGGGCACGGGGCCCGATTACTTTATCGCGTTCTACTCGTGAAGGCAAAGCTCAAGCGTCCTACAAGTTTTTGTTTTCTATATTAGTCCGACTAGATAGTACCAACAACGTCTACTAGGCCCGTTATAAGTTTTTGAAAAGTACTGAACTAGATGGGAGACTTCAAAGAAACCACTGCGTTGCGTAGTTGCACTATATACGCATCACTTCTTGTTCCATCACCACGTTTCATCATTCTTTTTGCCCTTTCTTTTTTCCCATGTGCAGGAATAGCAGGCGAGAGCGTATGAGCTCAGGCCGATCTCTCTGCCTCTTCTAATACAGTCTCTGTCTCTCTCTCTCTCTTCAGCATGTATTATTCACAACTTCAGGAATCGTGGGAGTTCGTTGTCCATCAGCATTTTTTTCTGGTATGCCACTTTAGAATGCATGCAACGACGCGAACTCTTAGTAGGCGCAATTGAATAAGATAGCCGGAAATCGAATGGCCTTTGGAGCCGATAGGAGAGCGGTGAGGTATAAAAAATGGCGCTGTCATTGCACCATATCAATGCGAATATCATTTTCAGATTTTGTTTCTGCCGCTTCTAATTTTGAAAACATTTTGATAGATCCGTGTTGCCTGAACGCGCGTATATCGCGCAGTAAAACACGATTTCCTGCCTGGCAAGAGCAGCAACAAAACCAAGGCCCATGTTTCTGTAGAATGTACCATTTGTTGTTTGGTTTATTTCCCGATCTGCAAGGTTCATTTTAGAAAACACATTTACAAAATCTGAAAAGTGGCGCCCCACTACGGGAAAGCGACACATTTTGCGTGAATATCTGCTGTTGTTTTTGTTTGTTTCCTGTTTTTCTTAGTCTCATTCTCTTCCCGAAGATGCGTGACGGTCGCGTATTCTGAATGTTCTGTTTCTTCCTATCTAAAGATAAGCTTGTTGTACCCTGTTTCCACAGGATTACAGCCCGAGCGTTACTTTTATCGTGAAAGGTTTTGAGGGAAGGGGCTTGACGTTGAAGCGCTTCATCTCACAGACATGAAGAACCTATTCCGAAGGAGCTAAATTCGTGGAGAAATATAATAAAGTAGCATGATGCACAACATGTTATTGCGGTCACACATTGCCGCCTTAGGGCATTCGTAATGTGAAAACCAATAGAAACTGTTTGTATCGCTGCGTCTTGTTGATGACCATCTTATGTTACGCTTGGAAATGAAGAAGTAAGGCGCGGACACACACACACACACACACACACACACACACACACACACACACACACACACACACACACACACACACACACACACACACACACACACACACACGCACGCACGCACGCACACACACACACACACACACACACACACACACACACACACACACACACACACACACACACACACACACACACACACACACACACACACGCCTAAAGAGACGAGCGCGAGCTCTCTATAGGCGACGGTTGTCTGCAATTTATGTCTATTGCCTCTTTTGTGTTTTTTTTTTGTGTAAGATTTCGAGCTAGTAAATAAAGTTGTCTTGATCCTTCGCTCAAGCTACAGCTACCATCGCGAATTTCCCGCTCCGATGCGACGCTGTTATGCTGCCTTTGGTTGGGCGTTGCATACACGCAGGCGTACTCGTTTCGAATCGGTTTGGTGGACTCCGCTACATGCGACTCCTTCGAAACTAGAGACAATCGAACATGGCCTGTGCAGCTGCGCTCGCTCTCACGCCCAGCGATGCTCGCTTCGGATGCTTTTGGCCCAATTGTACTCCAGACCATTTTCTGTAGACAAGATTGCTAGGACCTTGTACATGTGCTTCGAGAGCGCAGAAGGCAACTAAAGCGCTACTGAAGTACCTGAAATCAACGAATCGGAGCGACCGCCTGTAAACTGGATGTGGTCCCCCAAGTGCGCTCGTGATTCTGCCCAGATCTTCTGTCTCCCTTTTCGCCCCTTTATTCCTCTCCGCCAGTGCAGGGTAGCAAACCGGACGTACGTCTGGCTAACCTCCTTGTCTTTCCTTGCTTCTCTCTCTCTCTCTTTGTGTGTGCTTGTATTTGGGGCAACCACATCTTCTAGCACATATTTTTAGTGGTACGTTACACTACAACAATAAAACAACGAACAAAAAGAAATAAGTAATCACGACAACCACAAGATGTCGCTCAGTCATCTTTTTTTCTGTTCGTCCGATAGCGTTGTCCTGTCCTCCCTGTCTCTGTCTAGGTGGGAAAAAGTTACAGCATATCCACGGGTGAAAGATGAAGAGCTTGGGCGAAGCTCCTGAAGCAATCATGGTTACACCGTGAAATGTTCAGTGGTTTCGCCCAGCAGTAATCAAAGCGATACGCCGCTTTGATTACTGCGCGCCATCTAGCGCGCAGGGTGCCGCTGCTTTTTTTTTTTAACACGAAAGTGTTTTATGCCGGGGTCCACCAAGACTTCAGTGACGTATTTTCGTCGCGGAAATGACGTCGAAAAAATATACATGATCAGATGGCAAAGAAAAAAAGGTACCATCAACGGGCATCGAACCCACGACCGCTCGGTCCGCAACAACAGATGCCGGGCACGCTATCCACTGCGCCACGGTCACAGGCGAACGCGCCTTTTATATCTACCACACTCCCGGTCGGCTGGGTGGTGTTGACCCCTGGGAGTGGTAAGGTAAAGTAATTTGTCATTGCTGTGGCCTCCGCGACTAGCACCTGCAACGCGTTACGCGTCCGTCCCATTCGGCGCGTTTTCAATAGAAGTTGAATTTTGTCAATGTTTTAAGACACCGAGAGGTGGCGACCTTTGCCCAAGCGTCGTAGGGTGCCTTGATGCGCGTAAAGCGTCGTAAAAGCGTTGGCCTCGCTCATAGCATCACGCTAATACAAACCAAAAAATTGGCCGCATATCTGCGTGCTTCACTGCAAATGTCGTGTAAAGACGATAGAAGAGGCGCTGCGTGAGATATGAACGCCATCTGGCAATACGTCGGGAAACGTGAATGCTGTGTTGCGGGCTGGTAGTCACGGCGCAGCCGCAGGCAAGACCGGCGGTGACCAACGCGACCGGCGGGGACGCCAGCCAGCCCGAACACGCGGTTTGGCGCGAAGCGCCGAAGCAGAAGAAACGTCCGCACTCAACGAGTACTCTCCATACACTCTTTTATATTCACGTCGCCTGGGTAAAGCAGGAATGCCAGAGCGGCGCCCCATGGCACTCGTACAGTGCCATACTGAACTGAAACCGAAACACAACAATGAGCTCGCGCAGAGGGCACGAAGGAAGCCAAGTTTCGGCGCAGTCGCATTTTCAGCGCAGCTTAAGAAACTAGGGTCTCTAGAATTACGTATCTATGTATTTTCTATTAAAGGAACACACCACCTAATACTTACCTAGTGATGTTGCGCCTCAGATATGCGTAATGTTTGCTGTTTGATCAACCATGTAGACAAGTATGAACCTAGTGAGCCGTTCACGATGGCTGGCCCTTGTGCAAGTGGTTCAACTTTGGCCGAGTGGCTGAATCGAGGGACGTGCCGACAAACAGAAAGACAGACAGAAAGACAGACCAAAGTTTCTGCGTTTAATACCCTTGTCACACGGGTAAGCTTAACCGCTGTTATCCCCAACTGCAGTTAACGGACGTAACCACAGTTACCGTAAACCAGACAGAGGCGCTGTCACACGTTTGCAGCTAGTGTGCCTCGATGTGTGCGCCCAACAGAACGCGCATCAAGGCACCCTATTTGCAGCGCTTCCAAGCGTTCTTTAGTTCATGCATGGCTGCGTTCGTGCAACACCGCTATTACACCGCCTTGTACAGGGCTTTTCGCTCGATTATGGACGCGTCAGCAGCGTGTATTGATGCGCGTCTATCAAATAGCGTGAAGCCCTGTTCAATGAACGAACGCTGCTGTGTATCAATCTCGTGAAATGCACACGATATTTTTGCAGCACGGACAAACTGGTACCTCAAAGCCGCTAATTTATCTTCCCAAATGCGTATCAACGCCTCCATCGTCGCAACGGTCCAGTTGACACGCTTCTGGCTTGATATTTCGCTGGGAGCCGAGCTGCTCGCGTCCGACATGGAGGCAGCCATGTTGTCAGTTTACGGCGCTAACAGGGGTTGCCTACCTCCGTTTACGAAAACGGCCGTTAGCGGATTAACTGCGGTTAGGGTTGTCGTGTGACAAGGTACAACAGCCGTTAGACTTAACGGCCGTCGTACTTAACTGTGGTTAGACTACCCGTGTGACAAGGGTATAAGTTCCCCAAGAAAGACTATCGTCTTTAAAATAGCTCTGCGACGCGTGCCTGCCTCACTGGCTGTAACACTGCGTTCCATGCTCACGCGCTCGCCTCGAGAAAAAAATCACAGCATATCCACGGGGTGAATGATGATGAGTGGGGCGAAGCTACGGAGGGAATCATCTGTAAACCGTGAAACTCTTCCGTGAAATGCGCCCAGTACATAATATAAAGAGTGTGAAACATCGTGTATATATTAAACATCAAACTTTTATTGTACTGTTGGTTTACGTGGTCCCTTCATTATCACTTGTGATCGGTGAAATGCAAGGAAGAAGTCCGCTCCCGAGCGAAAGAGCGCCAAGAGCGACCGCATTCCCCGCTCGCCCTGTGCGAATTAAAGGCAAGGCTAGAGGGAAGACAGGACGCGCGTTCCACGACGCGAGGTCGGTAGCATGCCCAACGAACGCCAACGGAACGCGATCGTGCAAGTGCTCCGGCTTCGCATCGCCTCATGGTTCCATTTAGCGTCCCAAAACCAAACATATTGCTCAAGGTGTGCCTTGCGTTTTTCGTAGAAATAATTTCTTTATCATGTACATTAAGACGAAAAGTTGAAAGCTCACTAGAGTGTATCGCCCGCAAAGTATGTCTTTTAGTGTGATTTAACTCTCGTACGGCAGGGTCCTCGCGCCGTTGCCGGTCCACCTCGCCCGTTGACGATCGGGCGAGGTGGCTACATATAACTACTACTACTACACTTTAAGAAAAACATCTGGCGTTCATTCGTTCTGCTTTTACAAAACATCTGGCGTCTTTCGTTGGTTTATTTCATCAATCAACGGCGTTTTGAACAAAATTTTTATTGTTTAATCACGCACAGGAGAAATCTCACCAGGCACTACCTTGGAGGTAAACAATGGCTGCTAATGGCAATGAGAGACAGAAGAAGTCGGCTTTTAGCTAACACTTACACTTCTACTTCTACTAACGTTTCCTACTGGAACATGCCAATGGCTGCTAATGGGGAATGAGAGACAGAAGAATTCGGCTTTTAGTTAACGCGCACGCTGCGAATTTTTTATTGTTCAACAACGCACAGGAGAAATCTCCCACCGGCACCACCTTGGAGGTCAAAGCGTAAGACTTGTTACTCACTACTACGACCACGACGACTACGAGGGACGAACGGGTGCCGCCTTAAGGAGCTTCGCCCCTAAAATAACGGCCGGGTGACCAGGGCGGCACGACGCGCTTTGCGTTTCCCTCTTGTCCGGACGTGGTGTTCAATCACATTTTAACATGCCGCGGGATGGCGACCAACTTCAGCGTCCAATATGCGACGCTCTTCTGGATATCGCACCTCGTTCTCTGATTACGCTTTCACCGTTAACTACTACAGCTACCGCAAGGGTTTGTGTAATCATTTAGCATGGACGTTAGTCGTCGGGATGGAGATGTACCACCAATCATCAAAGTGGGTGCATCCACGTTAAACGGTGCCATTAGCTGCCAGACATCAATATACATTTTAGAAGCTCCCCTTATATGAATGTACAGTAAACATTCAGTTACTTCGGTAAGGGCACGCTTTACTTTCGTGTTATTCTGATTCCTATGACGGAGGGATCAACCGTGGGTTTTTTTACACACATTGCACACATCTCTATGGGACAGCGCCATCTAGTATATCGTCACCCAGCTGCAGTTTGCATGCATCTCTATGGGAAAGCACCATCTATTGAATGATACGGGAGACGCGACGGCGGGGACACGCCGCATGGAGCGACGACCGACCAGGTGATGCTGTAAGGAGCTTCGCCCCTAAAAGGTCCGCAGAAAAAGTGCAACAAAATATAGGACAGCTCGTTACCACAACTAGTTCTACCATTATCTCGGCATATAATGTCTGAAGGACAGGCTAAAAGAGTACAAAAAAATCTCGTATGTGCGCAGAAAAATCCAATAAAAGGGTGCTCGCTGAATGCAACTTGCGTGTGTATGCAGAGAAGAATGCACGCAGGTGTCCCTACATGTGGCTAAAGTGCGTGCGGAACATCGATGTCCCCCCTCTCCGGCTCCCTTTTCTTTTTCTTTGCAGGGACGGGCACTGCCAAATCACGTTGTTTGTGAAAGCGAGTGCATCATTCATTCATTGCAATTGCAGCAAGTTCTGGCCGAAACTCCTTGCGAGGCCAAATTAAGAGGTGTACAATAAACAGGACCAACAACACAGGTGTGTTGCTTTTGCATAGGCTCAGATACGCGGTTATAGCGGTTTAAAAGGAAAACAAAACAATAAAAAATGTTCTTGTGCCTACAGCATTCAGCCGCTGGCTCCGCGCCCCGTTCTTTTGAAACTCGTGTTGCTGAAACCTCATTGCGCAAGCAGCGCCGAGCGGTGCATTGTTCCCTACATTGAGAATAGAGTAAAGGTTCGCGTGTTCACCTTCTGTGAATCACGATGATGCAGCAAAGCTGCACTGCGTATGCAGCGGCAGTAGAACGCCTACGACAGGTTCACACGTGTCCGCAAACGTGACGGTATAGCAGTCCTTTTTCTTTCTACATGAGTAAAAACTGTGTTCTTTTTTTAAATTTCGCGGTTTTGAGTGCCAAAGCCAAGACATGATTATGAGGAGCGCCGTAGTGAAAGGTGTAGGGATTGATATTTAGCCGTCTGTGGCTCATTATCAGTCTTTATCACACTTATCAGTTTATCAGTCCTTATCAGGCTGATACGAAGGGTTGCCACCCGGCAGCAGGGACTTGGGGTAGGCAACCTCGTAAGGCTGGTGCAAGTCTTTGTGATGTGACACGTTGCCTACGTTGCAGCCATGCACAACTGGTAGAAGTGGGAGCGTGACAAGCTAAAAACGTTGATCAAGAAGATCGTTACGAGAGCTCCCGGGCTTCCCATGTACACATGCTCGGCGAGACTGTTTCGTCTCGGCATGCACAACACGCTGGAAGAAATTACGGAGACCCAGGAGAGGAGAGGGCGGATGTAGCCAACCAGAACATATGCTATGGCGGTGCCCCGCGTAACGCGGCGGCGAAGTCATCACCCCGTCCAAATGGGAGGCTGGCTTTACCAGATCCGCACTCGAAAAACAGCTTCGGGCAGTCCAACAAGCCCGCAACGCAACAGAGAGACTTGGTCTTTCTGTTCCGACGTGGGAGCGGCCCGTAACTTGCTAGAGTGCATTCCGAGGGACCACAATAAACTTTTTCTATCCATCCTTCTGTGGCTCCTTGGCATGCACGTAAATCTATGTAGGCTACACGTTTGTTTTTGCATTTCGCCCCTGTAGAGATGCCGCTGCCATGATCGGAAATTGAACCCGAGTCCTCGGATATAGAAGCGCTACGCCTTACTCGCAAAGCTACTATGACGGGCAAAGCATACACCGTGCAGGTAGCAGCAAAAACCTGCAAGAATGAAATAAATCGAGAACTAATCAGACGGTGGACGATTACTAAAAAGATAACTTAAAGCCGAAAATGTTATTGGCATTCGTCACACGTTACCGATAGTAACCTTATTGAAAACCAGCAGATAATGAAGCCAACGAAGGTACAGGGGACGTTAATTGTACTGTTTTAAGTGTAGTGTAGTAATTGCAATATAAACGTTAATAAAGTAAAGTGGACGAAAAGACAACTTGCCGCCGGCAGGGACTGAACCTGCAACCTACGGAAGATTGCAAATAGTAGTCATATACATGTTTACGTGGGAAGCAGCGCAATTTAGACAAGGCACGAAAAGGAACGGAGAAAGACAGGACGACCGCTGCACTCGCCACTAGCTTATTTCGAAGAAAACATAGTTAATATACATACATGCAGGTGTACCACGTGTGACCATGACTTTCATATTACAACGGTTTTTCAATAATTTTTTAAAAAAGACACTTCGCTATCGCTCAGAACTACGGATGCCTGGCTGATGCAATCATCTTTTCTTTTTGTGGTATGGAAGGCCTCGATCCCTGGTCAGCTGATCCTTGTGATTGGAAAATATTACCGTTTCAGAGAAAAGCGGCTTGCAACCACAATCCAAGCAATGCCGTTTAATGTGAGAATACGCATTATTTGTTAGTGATCTCTTGTGTTCAGACAGCCTTGTGTTAACGCAACGGCCAGTCTGACCGATGTAGTACATCTTTCTACATGACATAGGCAAACAATAAACAACTGCAGTCCTACAATCTACAAACGGAGAAGCATGTTTAATGTTCCACTGAAAACAATCCTTTTTGTCGACAATTTACGATCCAGCTTGGCACATATTTTCCCGAGTTTGTTTGGCGCAGAAAACACGACATTTACGCCGTACCTGCTTCCAACCTTCTTTAGGTTGTGTGCTATTTTGTGCGCATAGGGTATCGAGACGCATTTCTTCTTATTTTCTTCAGAATCCCTGTCTTTTCTTGGCTGCGTCATAGACAGACCTGTGCGCACATTTCGAACTAACTTCTGCGCTGATCTGAACATGCTCCTCGTAACCAACTCGCCAACTATCACCAACTCGCCCAACTTTCAACATTACTGATAGTCATATCAGTAATGTTGCCAATATCAGTAATGGCAAGCCAAGACTCACAAAAAAGAGTGAAAAGCAAAGTGAAAAAGCGACCGCTTTGTGGACCGGCTGTAGTTGGGATTGATCAATCGATAGCATTGAGGCCTGCAAGCGGTTGTGATTTCACGCGATTGCGATTTCAAAAAGTGATTTTAATCATTTTTGGAACGCATTGACGTGCTGATAGAAATCGCAAGCTGACTACTAAATAATCGGAAGAATCGGAACAACTTTTCGAAAGGAGTTTCACATGCTGGCGTCAATTCTTTTCTTTTTGAACCAAGTCCATGTAGGCTGCGATAGAGGCGATCTCGCAGTTTTACGGATTCTTAGCGTGTCTGACAAAGAAACATGCCCCGTAGAATCGAGACACAATGGGTGATGTGGAAGCCACGCTTCGAAACGGGCGAACAAAGTGAAGCTATATACGGCTACAATTGGACCTGCAAATCCGGCGAAAATAGTGCATTGGCTTTTCATCTGCAAACGCAAGAGCACTGGTCACCGAATGTTATTATTTCATGCATCTGCTGCCAAATAAGAGAATGCCCCATTCGCATGTTTTTGTCTGCCGACTCAAATCTTCGAGATGGCCGAGTTCGTACATGTTTACAGAAAAAGTCTTCCTTTTGTAAAAGACAGTGCAAAAACAACTTGTTTGGATTTATGCCAATGCTTCAAGTTGAGAAGTGACCACGTGAGCGTTAAGACTCTAGAGCAACATTTGGGATTTGCTCACGAAACTTAATATTCAGAAAGGTGAGTGACTCGACTTAATTAGAGCATTACTTATTGTACATCACACAGCGCAATAAAAACGGAGTGCACAGAGAAGTGGGCAATGTCCCGCCCACTTCTCTGCCCACTCTGTCTTTATGCTGTAAACTTACGTAAATGTTCATGGCAATTTTTTTTGGAAAAGCGAATTCAAATTGAAGCAGCTTCTAGAAAAATCAAGTGACTTCTTAGGTATTAAAGCCGCCAAGGGCCAGCAACCCTTGGCCGAAGCCTGGGCGGGCTCCAGGCTTATCCCACGTTCGCAGGGCACTTAATAAAGTTCCTTCAACTCATGTCTTAGGTAATAAAAATTATTGTGTTCGTTCTTCCATTAAACGCTCAAGCCTGGTTTGGTTCTACAGCAAACAAGCTGAGCTCTTGAGCTTCTCAACTTCCGACTGCATTAAACAAGCTCAGCTGGTAAGCTTGAATGAAATGGCAAAAAAAAAAAAAACTAGGCACTGCTAGCTATATACATCTTCATCTGAGCGCTACGTTGTGGAAAACGGAGCGAGCGGGACGACATTAATAGTAAGTAACTAGGCGAAGCAAATGAAGCAGTAAGATATTATTTGGCAGTATTCACTCTTATTCTTCGAGCGTCAACTGCTGAATATAAACGAGCGCACACATCTCTGCCCGTTGTCATCTAGGCTTTTCCGACATTTTGTTTTCGAAATGTAACACCGAAAGGGCCATTTATAACTTTACGCGTACTAACGTTGCTGCGTGTACAAACTAGGCACCCTCTTTATTATTAGACCGCATGTCATTTGATTCGCGATTGCTTCAATGTTTGTCAGATCAAGTGAACCGTGGAAGGATCTCGGTCCCGGATTTTCGGGGGGTGCTATTCCGGACATTGTCAAACCCTGCCATATTGTCGATTTCGCCACCTTGCCAGTTCTGATTGGTTTGACAGACCTACCACGGCCGTTTCGTCAGGCTCAAAGTGCTAACAAAGCAGAAATCGACATCATGGCTTGATTTCTTAAGTACATAGAATAGTACAACCCGACCCGACTCAAGACGTAGCCCCGCCTTATACGAGACTGTCAACAAGGTGGTGGCGAAAGCCACCAGATAGAAATAAGAGCGCCATTGCGAAACGGTACGCCACTTGGGAACATACATCAGTCCCTTCGAAGAGTGTAATGAAGCAAGTTCTATTTTATTCCACTTCTGTAGACACATATGTATTGCTTCAGGAAAGACAACAAGAAACGAATTGGTCTCTTTTTTGTTGATAGGAGACAAATTAAATTCAGGTAGACCTTTGCGAGACACTTACTCTCCTTCACAAACAGTACAACCCACGTCCGCACGGCAGCGATCAAGCAAATAAAGAGCTCATAGAGGAACGATGTATATTTTGACGAAAGGGACGGATGGAAACAAAATAAATCAAACTTTCAGAGAGCGATGCATACTTGCAAAAACATGCCTACCTTTCCACCTTATTTGAAAGAGCGAACGCGCCGTATCAGGAACTTAAGAACAAGCAAGAACACCGGGACTTTTAAACCGCCGCGGTTAACGCTCGCCTTCCTTCGCCTCCGATAGGTGGCGCCTGCTGGCAGGTCGGCTTTTCTACCCGCCCCGACGGACCCGGGACGCGTCGCCGGGGCAACAGGCCGGTCTCTGATCCATCCCGGGACGGGAGAGGGGCACGGGGCGTATAAGACTTGCACTGGAGTACAGAGCACTTTTCCGAACGCGTTCGGGACGAGCGGACGCACAGCACGCGTCTCCATGGAACTTCGGTGTCCGGCTTGTCCAGCGTTTCCAGAAACTGGGGCCGAAAGCCACGCGTCCATGCTAGTACTCGCTGAGTTTAAGAAGAACCGGTGAATTGCCCCCCTTCGAGATACCTCGCAGTTTCCGAACTAGAGCACATTGATTTGACACTTTGTTTTCGTTTGCTAAATGCCACTGCCCACTTCTTACGACAGTTATCGAGTTAGTTTACGACACCACTATGGTACGCGCAAAATGCGGGATGACAGCCTCAAAACTTCATCGTCTGTTCCAGGCCGTCTAACTTTGCGCTAGCCTAGTCATATTTTAATTCAGCCGTGGTGCGGCGTGAAAGGGAGAATTTTACGCCTCGGACATTTTTGTCAATAAGCACGACTTCGGAAACGAGACAGGCGGGTTTTGATACGTCGAAACCGTCTTCGTGAACTTTGAAGGAGTGTTGATGATCACTGGTGCGCGTTTGTTGACTGGGACATTCGAAATGCTACCCGTCCTTTGGGTCAGTGCACAAGAACATCGCTGCAGTTACTTAAAGTGATAACAGGTAAGAGCTCAATATCTTGCTCCTATGCTAGTTTGATGCTGCCGTGTTCTGTTCACTTCAGCGAGTACTATCCTGAGAGTTAGGGATAGAAAAAAAAAAGCGGAAGGTATGACCCATGGGTGCCTTCTGGATATGTGAGCGAAAAAAATGCCATGATTTTTATTTTTCGTTTTCTTATTAGCGGGGTATTTCCACATTAGGCTTTACAAATGTGCATGTATATTTGCTTGCCTCCTATTCCGTGTCATTGTCATACCTGTTTATATCATTGCGAGGTAGCTTATTTAAAAAAGAGCAATAATAATGATAAAAAAAACACTCAGTACAAGAGCCTCCTGTAAAGCATGCTTTTCTGTTAGACTAGTAAGTATTGTGAAAGAGCGCATATACAAACCGTTTGCAAATTGCATAAGAACAAAAGCACATAAGACAAAGGTTATTGGCCTCAGATAAAACGCATTAATTGGAACAAGAACTGCTTGGTACACTTCACTTGCTATAAGATCATCTATAACACTTCAAAAATAGATCGCGTGCACGTTGAGGATGTTGTTTCGCACTCATGTAGAACTTGGCCCATGTATTTCAGCGTATAAGGTGACAGAACTAAAGGACAGTTCAACAGCTCTGATTAAAGAACTTCCTATTAGTTGCAATTTGTCACGAAACTTTATGCAAATAAATTTGAGACTACAAATGAACTGATCTAATTACAAATGGTCAATCACAAATGAAGGTTTGAAAAGTGCACTGCAAAATAACGGAAAGGCTTCCCTCGTTTCCTGTTCTATATGCACTCTAGTTTCTATTTTTCTGTGATCCTATTTTTTTTATATTTGTCCTTCGCAAGTTACAACAGAGCATCACAATGGGGAGGTTTCACTCAGGGCAAATAGTTCGCGTAGTAAAAAAAAAGATCGCATTTTTATAAGGCAAAGATAAGCATTTCAATACTGCATCATACCTGTCATCCCTAGTGCGTAGCTTAAAACACAGGCTTTAAACACTTTGACATTTCTGAGAGTGTCTGTTTTGTACAAACTGCACTAATCGGTCGCTGGCAGCTTTAGTCTTACCTATAGGGTTCCACCATGCCAGCTTACTCGACATGCTTGCTCCACTTGGAGACAAAATCAAACTGTTCAGTTCGCACGAATATTTTGTTCTTTCAAAAGTGTGTCGGTAGGTGCGTCGTTTCCCAAAAATAACCCCCACTTTTTTAGCGACAGCCAAAAGTGTTATATTCTCTTCTTTTTTTCTTAAGATTCTATATCTTGTCCTCCGTCGCAAAGCGAATAAATTCTTTTAAGTTGATTTACTGGAGTTGATTGGCTCACACTTTTTAGAATACTTTTTGGTTTTTTATGTCTTACCAAGTCTGCATGTGCTGTAAATGTTTCTACTCATGCTACAGTTTATCTTACTAAAAGGAGTAAAAGAATATGCGAAGTGAGTGGAACCTACAGCAGTGGCATTGTTCTGATATGTAAAAAAAGTAGATCAACGTGACTGCTAGATCGAAAATCGGGTGGAGTAGATTAACTGCCTTTCTACGCAGGATTTCATTTACTTGCTGTTCTTTCTGCTTTCCGAAAGGACAGAAAGCCAGACGGAACAAAGAACCCATGGGGAGTAGCAGAGGCATACATACATACATACATACATACATACATACATACATACATACATACATACATACATACATACATACATACATACATACATACATACATACATGCATGCATGCATGCATGCATGCATACATACATACATACATACATACATACATACATACATACATACATACATACATACATACATACATACATACATACATACATACATACATACATACATACATACATACATACATCGCTGCCCTTGATCTTTCAGACATAATTGAAATGAAATTTAGACAGATGTTAACCTGTCTCGTCCCGCTTGGCTGCCTAAGGGAACAGGTAAGATGACTAACACATTAGTTGAAGGAAAGAAAAAAACAACTTGGCTGCAGCACGCAGGCTCACATACGCTAAAGCCTTCTTCATTCCGTCTGTCACAGGCAGTCGCATAAACTGGCGCACCCTTGACAGTCGCAGCTGGAATTTTCTCGCACTGCGCATTGCAGACGCGCAGGGTCACGAACCCAAGCATTGTTACAAGAATGGAAAAGAAAGAAGGAATGCACCAAGAAAAAGATAGCTAGGGTCTCGGAACATTAGGGATGCATGCATAGGTACAATTACGAAATGCTAAGAGAAAATACTTAACTGCTCTAAATCATTATTCTTCGTGGTAATCGTAATGACGTGCTCTCCTGTACTCCCTGTAGTATTCTCCTTTTGATGCATGAGAAGCACACACGAAACGCGCACTCGCACGATTAATTCTTCCTTGTAATCAGGCTTTTCTCTCTCTCTGTCTTTTGGGTGGTAGAGGTAGGAGGCGATGAGAAATGGGGCGAGTTAGCGATTATTCCCATTTTCTTCTCAAAAGTGTTCTTTTTCTTGTAGCTATTTCAGACGCCTTGGCGCTCGCACCGAAGTGAAAGCGAAGGATTTGCATCGCGCAAATGAGCCATGCTTATAGAGCAAAATAGTAATGACCAAAACACTAAAGAAAAGGAATATTTTGCCCTGAGTAATGATCGGTCTGACAGCTGCATAATCTCGGAGCACAAGACGTGCATAAGATTTCCCAATGCTGAGCTAATATGAGCGATGCACGTATGTAGATCGTAACAGCAGTGATGGCTGAGGCGAAACAGGCTAGTTTTAAATGCTTAGAGCATATTTTCTTCCCTTTTTTCTGAGCCTTGGAGAAACCGAGATGATTCCTTGCAGAACCTCTGCAGCCTTTGGTTTGTCTTTGCATATAGGCGAAGCTTTTTCCCATAATTTCGTTGCATCACGCCTGGACAAATTACCTACGCTAGCTAGAAAATTTGTTTCGGGTAGAAAATTACATAATGCGTATTAGCTCCCGGATTCTAGCCTCATTCTAGCCTCGCTGCATTTACTGCGTCTTTCAGAGAAATGAAAGCTATCCAAAAAATGCTCTTGAAAGCGGGTAATGTAAGAAAATAAAGAAAATCAAGAGCGATGATCTCGTAGCAGGCTTTCGACCTCTATGTATAGCTTGAAGTTGATGTTATGTAAAAAAGAACAGATAAGAGATGCGGGCCGCTGTAAGGCTCTCATGGTGAAAGACTTTAGAAAGGCGCATTTAGTAGTGTAACAAAGTATAGTGTCTTATCTTGTTAAGTCTACTAAAGAGGCCAGACCCATTGTTTTAAGCACCAGTACAACGTCATACTTTCCGATCAAAACACTAACGGTCTCATGATCTGCAGCACAATGCTACATATAATTCATAAATTTTGCAGCCAAACAGACTCGTATTTCAAAGAGATTAAAGTGTAAAGGACCCGAGATAATACTCTCGTTAGAAGAGTCAGTTCCACTGTCCCAAGTTGCCGGAACGTTATCTTTGTTGTCGCAGCACCTTTGTTGACACCAAGTGCCGAGACGCTTGTTGTGTGCTAACAGGTATCACCGTTGGATCGCGTAAACCGGAAAGCCAACTTTGTGACGAAGCCAGAAAAAAAAAAAAAAACATTGTGGAGGTGGGATCGCCGCGTCTGCCACATCCTGTTGCACGGTATCTATCCCGCGCCCAAATCCTCCAGCGTGTATTGTTTACTCGTCACGTTAGTAAATAAAGCAGAAAAATGACCGGTACAAAGTGGAAAGCAAGGAGGAGAGAATATGAGAGGTGAGGGCGCTGAAAGGACTGCGGCGTATCGCATTCCCGCCCGTTGCGCCTGGACAAAATACTGCGCCAGCGTAGAGATCTTGTTTAAAGCAAAACGACGGCATAAAGGAGAGTGCGTGCTAGCTGTAGAGCTCCTGAGCTCCTTAAAGGCAACGCCGATCGATTGGCCATGGCGTGATCCCGGCAATCTATCAGGCATTGTCTCACCGAGCGCATCTAAAAGCGAGGGGTGTTTACTTCGCAGAACGACCTTCAGGAACGGGAAGCCTCTTCCAGATACAGCTCCTGGCTCCCCTGTCATTCGTTTCTACATATCAGACGTAAAAAAAAAAAAAAAAACATCACGCGAGTTTTTTTTGTAGGTGTTGTAGTGGTTGCTGTCTTACTTGTTTCTGTATGTCAGTCATGTCATTTTTTTGCAACTGTTTCTGTTATTCAGTCTTGGGGGTCTTTTGTACTTATTGTTTTATAATGTTCATATGGTCCCACAGTTCTGTCTTTATTCATTATCGCCATTGAAACGCTGTCTTATAAGGGCCTAAGAAGCTTTGGCAATATCGCGTATACCTTGGCGAATTTTCGGCACCTTTTTGCATGTTTTAGTGTTTGCAGTTTCGTCGCGTGCGTCTTGGAAATCTTCAAAAGGGTGCCATAATTTTAAATTTAGGCATCATTTTATTTTTGTTGTTGTATTGCTCACAGAATCGTTTCCACTATTTGTTTTCACCATGTGAGTTTTCTGAAGCAATTTCTCTCTGAAAGAAATGTCTAGTTCCGAAAATATAGTTCGTTGTATTGGAAAAAAACTGTAGTTTCTGATTTCCTTCGTGTCCTTTGGCGTCATGTTGATCAGGGGGATTGGTATGCAACAAAGTGATATTAAATGAAGTCCGCTTAAATACTTTTGTACTGTCCGTGTGAAGCGCTCGTTTTGGGTGGCCCCTGGGCTATAGTCCATTCTTTCATTTAGCACCAAGTCGTAATAGCGAATCCAGATTTCAACAATGTGGAATATAATTGAGGAACTCAATTCGCAGAGGCACATCCCGGCCACAGTAAATTAATTCATACTTTTGCGATGCGCAGCAATATCCGGGCGATATCTTCGTATTTGAGGTCAAAAAAGGCCCCGAGTTCAATGATATTCAAGAATACTCTGCTGCTAATATGCTAATATACCGCAGTGAGGTCTTCGGCAGAGTATACGCAAGCTCTTAGCTTTTCTTATATTTGAAGTAATGTTAGGATAAAGGTTGTAGAATCACATCGCATGAAGTAACTGAAACAGCCAGAAAAAGTAAGCGCGTGTTCTTGAAATGCTTACAGCGAGGTTGCAGCACGACGCGAGGTCTGTGCTGCAGTGACCGCGATTAAGAAAAGAAAACAAGCTGCTTGCTCCCCGAAAGTCATCACCGAGAAGCTCATCGCACGAGTATTCGCCTCCTTGTTTATACTGTTTCGCAAAACACGTTTTTTACTGGCCTGTTTAGCGTACGGTGCTGCTCGTTGCAAGCATTCCGCTGACATTGACCTCTTCTGAAATGTCTCCTCGCTGCCAGTTCGGTCACTGACACCAAATTAACCTTGCTCCACCTTGTTGGAAAGCAGTGCTAAAGCTTTTGCTTGCACTTCGCCTGACTCATCGTGCCATCCGAGCAGCTTTTCTTACAGGAAAACTCGCGAACGAGCTTAGCTTACACAAAGTTGATGGTTTCTGTGGAGGCTGCGATGTCTACACATTAGAGCTGACAAGGCGGAAATATTGGTGCTGGCTTACACGTCGACGTGTTTTACGCTAGCTTCTCTTCACTTT
This sequence comes from Rhipicephalus sanguineus, assembly GCF_013339695.2. NCBI lineage: Eukaryota > Metazoa > Arthropoda > Arachnida > Ixodida > Ixodidae > Rhipicephalus > Rhipicephalus sanguineus. The sequence continues at coordinate 55,674,322 of NC_051179.1, forward strand.
GTTATAACATTTTCGCGTACTTAAATCAAACGACTACCAAGCAGCCAAAGCAAGTATTAAACGACGCCATGCCACTGATGCCAGTGACCCAGAAAAACGAAAATGAGCTGCATACATGACTAAACGGCACCTTGTACAACTAACTTCTCTATTACCTCTGGTACGAAGCTTTCAATTTCCCGGAAATTATTGTTCTTACCAATATTTAACCCATCCCCTCCAAAAACTTCAGGATGTCTCCTAATAAGAACATTTGGTTAATACTGGGAGACAGAGCGAGACAAAACTCTTTTTTGAAAAGCAGATAATTTAGCCAGCATATGCAAATCGCTGACTGACTACTCTGCGTGGGGAGGGGGATTGGGGACTGAAAAAACTGGAAGAGAGAGAGAGAAAAACTAATACCGCTAGTGCTGCCTTGTGCATAGTCTGCTTGTTGGCAAAAACATTTTTTTTATGTTCACGCAGTTTCTTAATGCGCTAGCTTTAAGTGCGATGGATTGATTGCAGGGCAAGAAGTCCTTATTTCTAAAATCTTGCCAGTATGTGATAGACATGACGAAGTGACAGTAATCGTAATAGAGATGCAAGAAACGACTTTCTTCAGCCACAGAAGTGTAGCAAACATCGTGCACGTGCTATGGCGTTGATTCTGCACTAGTATTTGTGGTGAATCAAACGTGACGCCTCTAGATTCTGAGGGTGCACTTTCACAAGCTGTGGTGGTTGCGCTCACCTCCTGCAGCCCTTGTACGCTCAATAAATAAATAAATAAATAAATAAATAAATAAATAAATAAATAAATAAATAAATAAATAAATAAATAAATAAATAAAACTTTATGCTTCATATTAACTGTCAGCAATTCAAGAAGAAAAGTGAAGGACAGATGATAGAAGAAACAGCCAAATACACTCTACTTTGACAAAGCTTTGGCCTCAAACAATGATGAGGCTCTTACACTAGAGTAAAAAAAAAGTAAATATATAAGAGTCCAGAAAAAGGACTTTAAACACAGGTATAGATGCCTACTTTCAGGCTTTCAGAAATGCAAGAAAGGCAGCTGATTGAGAAGCAGCAGTGCAAACAAACTTCTTAAGTACGTGAAATGTACAGCATATTCACAATTTAACACATCTTCAACAGTGAGCATGTAAGAAGCCCCATGCAGCAACTTATACATGCCTGAACAAATAACAAAAAATTCCAGGCAAGATTAAATCAAGAAATATCACTGGAATATATATCTTTGTGCAAGGCTTTCAAAATAAGATGTCTCGTAAGATGACGCGGCCGCGAAAGGACCTTGTCCCTATAATGTGCAAATTCCTCAGCAAAACGTTGTCACAGCCTCGATGTCAAGGACAGAGATAATACTTGCAGCATCAAGCGTGTAATGGGAGCCGGAACGCAAGTCCAGAAGAAATCCGCAGTCGCGGGCGCAGGAACCATTTTCATCTGTCTGTATAAATGTAAATGACGAGATTGAAGGGGATTAAACAGGAAATTCCTAAAAGGAGCATCATATATGGCTTCCTTTATGAATAACGTTTATGAACTCACGATTTAATCATTCAACGAATATGTTGGAATAAATGCGTGTTGCTAAGTTTGCCTACGTCATCATAAGGGGCTATAACAGCTGAATTCAGTATCAATGCAGTACGTCGTATTACCTTTAGTAAGATAACCGGTGCTCTCACGTTGCCCCTTTACCCTTTTTTCTTCGAGCATGAAAGCGTCATAGAGGATATACATTAAAATGCAGCTGCCATCTTTGCACTTCTTACGAAGTCCTCGGAAGGTCAATCTCCTTAGGAAACTACACAGACATCACGTGACGGACTGCCAAACACGGCTCATTCCGCCTGTGTAGGTAATTAATGGCTTACATGACGCTGAGTGGTTCAACTCATCAAAACGTTGCTCGCAAAGCAGCACTCTGCATTCTCGTCTCTTTATTACGAGAGGGCAGTTTTCGCTGGGATAACCGTCTTTGTGATACGCTCTGTGAGGGCTTTTAGAGTTACCTTGAAAAAATAATAAAAAAGGCAGCGAGTCTTACTGGGAGAAGATTGCGCAGGGGGTTGCGTACCGATGTAGCAGTACATTTCGACGCTTGCTCAAGCTCTCGGACCGCGAGAGAAACTAATAAATCCTTCTTTGCTAGACAACCGCTAGAGCTGGCTAGTCACTGAGAACACCGGACAGTGTTTCGTACTTATATTAAGCTACGGTTCTTCTCGTCTAAGTGACGCGCCGTCTCGTCTGGCGCGGTATCCCTCACTCGCAAAAATTAAATCTGTCTGACCTTCACGGCAATGCCACTATCAACCGCCCGACGATGAATCTATCCAGCGTGCTGTTTGCCCCTATGACGAACTGTTCGCAAGGTCACGAGAATTATCTCGAAAAGAAGAAAAGTATGTGTGCTTTCATATGACCTTTTCTTTATAGAGATTTTTATGCACTTTAGTGTGTATGGGTAGACAGTACTTTCTCGCAGGTGGTGTGACGGCTATAAGGTAGGTGTGTGTGTGTGTGTGTGTTTGTGTGTGTTTGTGTATGTGCGTGTGTGTTTGTGTGTGTGTGTTTGTGTGTGTGTTTGTGTGTGTGCGTGTGTGTGTGTGTGTTGTGCGTGTGTGTGTGTTTGTGTGTGTATGCTTGTGTGTGTGCGTGTGTGTGCGTGCGTGTGTGTGTGGTGTGTGTGTGTGTGTGTGTGTGTGTGTGTACCAGGACACCGTAGCCACCCTCCCCCTTCCAAATTTTTGATGGAGGGGGATGCTTTACCGAAAATAAATTCCTGACTACGGGTCTGGTATATGTATGTATGTATGTATGTATGTATGTATGTATGTATGTATGTATGTATGTATGTATGTATGTATGTATGTATGTATCTATGTATGTATGTATGTATGTATGTATGAGTGCATGCAATTCACTTATTTGTAACATTCTAGAACGCTGTTAATATGTCGCGAAGGTTTTATCTCAACAAATTTTCACTTGTAGCTTGTTTAAGTATAGCTATAATTTTTAAACAGGGCGCTCCTAACGAAAGTTTCCAATTTGTTACTCTATACACAGAATTATATAAATTAAGTTTTATTTGTCTCGTTTCTACACAACGAAAATAACCACCTCATCAGGAGCAAAAGCGACAGAATGGCAATTCCGAAAGTATGAACATGCTTCTTACCTGCTGTCCTTTTCTTTTTTTTTCGTGATGGCAGCTTTTCGTCCGAGAGAACACTGCGCACGTTTGAAGCAAACATAAGTATTCTAACATAGCAAAGATGCTTGTTTAGTAAACAACAAACCATCTGCACGATATGTTCCAGAATGTTGCTTTACCTGTGATTATGAGTGTGGCGAAATATAAGCATGCAAACATTCCGCGACGCTCAATAGAAAAAAAGCTTGCAGTCGTATAACAATCCGTATCCCGAAACTGATCGCTAAGCTTTCATGAACTGTCATAAAATGCCTGTGATTACTAGTAAGTTAGCAAGAGCATAAGTGCGCTTTATCAAGAGAAAGCGAGCATGAAGAGGACATCCGAACTCCTCCTACTGCTATGAATAGTGTTGACCAAGATGAGATAAAAACGCATGAGCACAGCTGCTTTTGTTAGCAAGTATGTTGTGTTGCCCAACATCATTCTGCGAGCGCTTACTTAAGTTTATAGTTTAGAAGTTGAAGAGATGCTGCGATGTTTAGTCCTGACCAACTTTGCCCAGCTTTTCAACAGCACGGTAGGTTAAGCGGCTTCCTCGCACCCTCTCCCCCTCTTAAAAAGAAAGAATTATTTATTATTTGGTTGCTTGAGTTTTATGAGCCGTACCGAAGCCTCGAAACTTACATCGTGCGCACCACGTGCTTCACCTTTTCCCGAAAGTCTCCAGCGCAGCGTGGCGACTTTGCGGGAAGTTTGCCGTTTGGAAGCACTTCATGGGGATTATTTTCCCGTCTGTGAATCCTTCACGGTACAGTGCTTCGCCTATAGACCTGTTCCAGGCCATAAATTCCCACAATAAGCTGCCTACCGTTGCCCATGCCAGCTGAGAATCTGCTGGTTCTGACAGGCACCTGTGATTTTATTGGGCTTGGGGCTTTTATCGTCACGCAGAGCAAGAAGCCAAGGCACCGGTTACCGTAGCCACGGACCGAAGTACTCGAAGTTAATAGCGTAATTTTTTTTCGTTCTTTAAATGGCGCCTGCACGCTTGCAACGTTTGATTTTTTTTTTACATAGCAAGAAATCTGTCTATGTTATCCCGCATGAGCGAAGTTTAGCATTTTTTTAATAAGCGCTGCCCACCTCTACAAAAGTTTTTAAAAGCAGACTAGTGTTCTGATATGGGACGCAGAAAGTGAGCTCCACCGAAAAGACCGCTCTTTTTTCCTTTGTCTACGTTGTCGTTCCTTCCGTAAGTTTTGGCGCTATTATATGAAACGCAATGAACCAACTAGCCCGGCAAGCAATCATTAGTGAAGTTCCCATTAGAAATATATATATATATATATATATATATATATATATATATATATATATATATATATATATATATATATATATATATATATATATATATATATATATAGACATACCAGTAGAAAGTGATCGACAATTGGTTTGAAGATCGAAGGACATATAGATCGATGTCACTTCATTAAGTGGCACTGGCATAGCATTCTTGAGACACATATTTGACCGTTTCTATGCTTTGCTGTATTCACAAAAATCTAGGCGTGTGAGCTACAGCGTGTCATCGGTCAGCTTCGGGAATTTTACACTCCAGGATATTGCAGCGGCGTCATCATATGGTGAGCGGATGGAAAAGTATTCATATTATACGCCTTACCCATAAGTATTGACACCCATTAGATGAAAAAATTCTTCAACAGCAGGTGTCACTGGAGCCGACGTTTCGACAAGTAGTCTTGCCTTTTTCGGGGCAGCAACTGACAATACCAGCTGCGCCCCCCCCCCTCCCCATGCAGAATTTTTCGTCACTTCAAGCTTCTATCGTTCCCCTTAACTGCTCCCTAATTGGTCGTCCAATTCGGCCTTACGTTTTGAGAATTCGCAGCAAAATACTGTAAACGGGCTCTAAAAAATGACCAACAGCTGCTATGTCAATGGCGCATACACTGAAAAAAAAATAGAAATTTTGATTTCGGACAATGTAGACAAAAGAAAAGGAAACAGTTTTGAAAATAAAAACACAAAACATTTTACCGTGATTTTTAAGTGTGCCCTGCTTACAGAGAAAGATTAGTCTAAAGATGTTTTGCAGCAACATTGCAATGTGAACTCCTTCAAGCGAACTGCCCATTGCCATGTTATTTTCTTCATTTGTTTGTTTGCTACATTTTTCGCTTAACGTGTTCATTTTCATTTTTAAGGGACCACATTTGTTGCGCAGCAGAACTCATAGAAGTGGAGTAGTGGAGGTGATATAGACCTCAACTTTTCCACAATAAGCCAGTTAGAACAGAACAAAGGAAAATAAAATAGGCGACCGTTCAGCGGAGTTCACTGACTATAGTAGTTTTCGTCACTGCAGACTACAGGATCGAGTTCACGTTGCATGAAAAAAAAAAGGAGACAGAATCCCTGTCCGCAATTCTACGAGCCCGCTAGCTTACGTAAGACGTGGTTCAGTTGGCTTCGACTTGGGATAGCTGTGTTGACACATTCAAACTAGCTCGCATTCCCACAGCAAAGTTACCCACGAACGTGACATCGTCTCTTTGTCTGCAATTTAGTTGAAGCCTACATCTGCCCTTCAAGGTTCACAACCCCAAGACCAGTCAGGACGTTCTTTGTAGTTTGACGGAATGAAAAGAAGGGGCACCGACCGGTAAAAAGAAAAGTGCGTGTCGAATTGCCGTGCGTCCAACGTGGGAGCCCCTTCTGTCCCAAGGGCAATGCTTTGGTAATACAACACTCCAGAACATAGACGGCCAGCAGGTGGGCTGTGTAATACTTGCCCGCGAAATGTCGGATTCATTCCCCGTCACACTGGCATAGTGTTCCAAAGGTCAAGAGCTTGCGGAGTAATTACAGTCTTCCCTTGTAATTGAATCACCGCTTTCCGTTTCTTTATTGATAAATTCTAGTACATATGACGAAAGTAGCGTCTAGAGTCTCAGGTGTTTTCAGGTGCTCTAGTATGCGAATGTCTAGCTCCTGAAACTCAAAGGTGTTTCGGGGTGATGAAACATCGTTGAACAACGAGTGTCTCCGGAGCCAAAGTTCTGACAAGAGGTCACAGGTGCCAGAGAAATTCCCTGTTCAACTATTTCTCATCACTTCAGGCTTCCGCCTCCCCCTGAACTTCGGTCTTGTTTGGTTTTTTTTAGTAATTCAAAGAGAATATTTTACAGTCCGTTCATTTTCGCAGTGCCACGAGAACAAAAAAATAAGACTTAGTTTGAATGGGTAACAGTCTTAGCGCTCTGAAAACGAAGTTTTTCAAATGGAAAACGTAAGGTTTCCCGTGTGAAGTACGTAGCATTAACAATGCATTTCAATTGAATTGAAGTGTTCAAGGATATATCTGTGCAATTGCTAAGCGAAGTCTGTATCACAATTACCCTGAAAAGCACGGTCATCGGTATTCTGGTTGCTACAGTAAGACATTTATTTCTGCCATTAAGGACTATATAAAATAATGATTCATTTTCAAGGAATTGCTACAAGTCGGCATGTCTCTACCGTTGCTTCAGCTTCACAACTATATCGAAGAGTCAAGTCTACTACCACGCTTTCAAAATAGAAACTTCAACTGCTGTGCGTTTTTTTCGTTTTTCATTTTATCTCACTCTCTCTCTGTCCTCTTTCCGACCCCTATATCCCCACCCCTGTGCAGGGTAGCAAACCGGTCACTCGCGCCAGGTTAACCTCCCTGCGTTTCCTTTTCATCTATTTCTCTCTCTCTCTCAACTGCTGTGAAAAATTCCCTTTCTGCTTCGCATTCGGTGTAAAACTGCAGCACATTTATTTCATTATGTTTATGCTTTGTATATTCACTCAAATTAAGCGACTGAGTCCATTGTGAACGATTTCCTGTTACATATATAGGTCAGTATTAGGTTTTGCACTACTATTCCAAACTTCACATTTATACATGCGAATATCGGTCTAGTGGATATATAATGACGAGATGAGTGAATACCTCATTCATTTATTGATATTGGTGCAAGATCATAAAGATTTTCGTTCATTCGCATAATAGTTTTCAATGCCTACCTAAAATCAAAGAGAACGGAACGCAAACGAACCTCGTTTTTTATTTAGTATGTGATTTATGCCTAACACACAACTGAACTTCGATGTTCGGCGGCGTAATATGCCCGTAAGACAACCTTTGTTTAAGTGCGGCATAATATATTCAGGTCTCATGTAGGCGAAAGAAATTGTTAAAACAAAAGTAAGCTACAATGTACAGCTGAACTACACGAGCGAAAGAGACAACAGCAAAGAAATATATTCGCTACTTCTCCCCAAGGACACCATAGACACATCAGCAACTGAGCAGTTGCTCGCGGCCTCTTTATTCGCTAGAATTCGTAACCAAACGACGACTTGACGGACAGATGCATGTAAGACCTGCCACGCAGCAGCCTAGTAAATTGAGAAGAACGAGGATCTAGGCCAGATTTATTTTTTTTGGCGCGTCCAGAATAAACTTCCTTCTCTCTTTCGGTCTGCAAAGGCGACGAGAAGTAGTGGACCATACGTAACAAAAACATAGAACTCTCAGTAGCTCGTGTGTGCTCCGAGAAATTGTTCAACAGACAGGCAAACGAAGATCGAGCAGAGTGTGCGCGGCTTGGACAGAAGATAAGAAGCAGCGCGACGGACTCGCTCTTGTAGCAGAGAGGCGTTGTTTTTCCAAGATCCGGAATATACCGTGCAGATTCGCCCCGGAAACTCGAGGCTCGGGGTGGGCTTGTGACAAGCACCTGCGAAGGCCGCTGTGTTGACGACGGGCTGATCGAGACCGTCGCCGTGGGCACTGCCCAAAGTCGTCTTACGCGCAGGGGAAACACCAAGGCACTGCGGGATAGCATGGTTTGAACCCCAACGATGAGAGCGATAGAGAGAGAGCGAGAAACAACAATGTGGGATCACAAGTGCATACAGCAATGACTTAGACGGTCGATCCGACACTGTCTAGACGCAATGGTCTGATCCTGTGCGTTCCAAGAAGACGGCGTTCTTCATTTCACTCTTGCCCACTGGTTTTCTTCGTGGGCTTTATTGGTTCTTAATGCTGCAAGAGAAGCAAGGTTGTGTTTGACTACGGGGAGAGGTCTTATGACGCTATCGAATTGCGTGAAAGCAAGCTCGCAAGTGACTTTTATACCAACATTCTCAACTTATTCATTGCAGATATAATGAAATATAACAGTTCTAGAGTTATGGAAATCATAATGAAACATTCCCTTCACAGTGTAAGGCGCGAGCTCTTTGTTGGAGATTGGAACAAGGATAAGTTCTCCCTTGCTGGCCCACCATAACGATAGCAGCACAGAAAAAAGCGCATGCCAGATAAAAGAGAGATAGCAAGGATGTACGAAGTAGATGACACCAAGATAGCATGGTTCAAGAAAACAGTGTCAGCTTCACATGATCTATCAATTCAGCAGAAGTTCACTTGCTTTGCACATCGATTGTTTAACAATAACAAATTTACTGGGTGCTGTGTACCTTAACAGCGAATCTACTTAAACCGGCCGCAAAAGCTTTGGTGTGTACAAGTGTGTACAAATGACTATCATAATCATTAACGGGTATGTGCCACAGAAATTGGGCAACTACCACTCCTCAGCGCTGGTTCGCTAAAAATGAAGAAGGCCACAGAGGGGCGGCAAATACCAATTAACGTTTCTAGACAGACGTACCCAGTAATTGAGAAAAGCTTTAATAAACCATCGGAATTAAACCAGTGATAAACACCGTTACCGCACGTTTCATCTTCGCTGAAGCATCTGTACGGAGTGCTTCAGCGGTACGTACAGCGAGAGAATACTAGGGAACGGGAAAGGCAACGGCGGCTGCGAGAAGACCCCGAAGCGATGGAAGCCCTACGCAAACGATCACGTGCCCGTAGATCTATGGGAGGTGCGAACACTCGGTTTCAACGCGAGTTTCTGTCTCTGGAGCTTAGACATCCGTGTTGTGTCTATGACTGTCTGTGGTTTAACTCGAACATCTCTGCGCTGAGAAGCAACCTAGAAACAATCTAGCATTACCTAACTAAAGCCTAGCAACAATCTAGAAGCAACCAGATTAGACTTCAGAATCGTTCAGCTTCGCAGTTTCAAGCCTTTCGCGACCTAAAGTACATAAGCAATTTTTGTTTATTTTTCTTAGTTATAACTTATGAAGATTGCTAAGTAAAGATGCACAAATGTTGCGTAGAAAAGTAAGGAGAGCCTGATGATATATATATATATATATATATATATATATATATATATATCATAATGAATAACCGCTCGCTATTCAGAAAGATGCGCATCAATCGATCAATCGATTTTGCTGTTTATCGGTTTGCTGACGGACGTCGCGTGTTGGATGGTGGCACGCCAGAGTGCCACCTTTATATATATATATATATAATATATATATATATATATATATATCTATATATATATATATATATATATATATATATAATATATATATATACAAGCTGTGGAGGTTAACCGAAAGGTAACTATATAGGTTGTTGCCCTGCGCTACGCACGCACGCACCCCTCCCCCCCATACACAAAGAACTGAACAAACAAACAAACAAACAGGGGAGTGCTATAGTGGTTCAACGATCGTCATAGCTAGAGCATACAACACCGAGTAACTTCAGCTGCCACGTTTAAGGTGCGCTACGGAACCGCAGAGCGGTTAAGCTGACGTCTCCCAACATTGACAGATACGAGTTAAAAAAAACAAAACCGAAAAAAAAGCGAGAAACGAAGAATTGGAATAGTGGAAAGGCGAATCACCATATTTTTTACCGCTGACTTGAGGAATGCAGACATATCACAAAACAACTAATTTATAAGCTTCCCGGGGGCAACCTCTCAAACTACCTCGCCCAGAAGAAATTTGGTGAGGTTCCCGCTTAGTATCGACCACCTGAGCCCCTTTAACGTGCATGCGAAACAAAACACGGTACATGTGGGTTTGTTAAGCAGTGCGCAAGGTTTATCTTAATGGGGAAAAAAAAGTAAAACAGCCCATGCCTGAAAGCAGCGTAAAGAATGCTTCCCGCCTATGGACGCCCGGAAATCAAACCCGCGTTTTTAATATTTATTATTATGATTTTGCTTAGCAGCAGAATAATCGAACTCATGAAATTCCATCTGACTGTTCTCCGAACTGAAGTTATATTTTCTCGTGATTTAACGGTGTGGGCTCTCTTTCTTCGTTTCACCCGATTTGCGTCCACGCGACGTATTTCGGCGATAGAAAAATAATGGTTTATTCTGTAAGAATTTTTTTCATCACGCCATAACCTTCATAATTTTGAATTTAACACTGAAAGACTTGGGCCTGCACGTGGAATTTAAAAAAAAAACTAACAATAAAATGGTTATTGAATTCCCGCCGTCCGTCGACCTGAAATGTTGAGAAATTCAGCGGTGCGCTTTTTGATTATATCTTATGCATTCACTCAGATTACAATAACACCAAAAATACTTTAAAACAGGAAAGATGTTAACTGAAAGCAGGGAACTGAATTTTAACAGCAGAACAAGCTGCAAGCTATAAAGGTTTGAAGATGAGGATGGAATATTTGTTTCGTTATGACAACTCGGCCTTACGCCGAGGTCGCATCACCGGTTATTCAGCGTTTACTCTTTCATTTTTACCCCGGCTCGCACAGATATGTGCGAGATCGCATGGAGATATCCACAGCAATAGCGTGCGGAGCCGGCTTCGTATGTTTCCCCCGAGAGCCGCAACGCATTGTTCTTCTCAGTACAACAGCGGAGATCGCCATTGTAAGCGAATCGAAAACGCCCCCTCGAGGCCAACTGAGCTTCCGACGCATATCGGATTGCACGTTCTGAATATACGCAAGGATGGCCAATAAAAAAAAAATAATCGATGCATCGAGCAACATCCGAGGGGGATTCGGTGGCCCGAGGCCATCTGTAATGCTATATAGTCCAGCGAAATACGATAGCTCTTGCAGCTCTTGACGGTCGCTCGCTATTCAGAAAGATGCGCATCAATCGATCAATCGGTTTTGCTGTTTATCGGTTTGCTGACGGACGTCGCGTGTTGGACGGTGGCACGCCAGAGTGCCACCTTTTAAAGGGCCCCTGAACAAGCTCCGAAAATACAGAAAATCAGCGCGGTACTCTCTACTAGCGTTTCCCGTCTTTCCGGCACAATTCGTGACGCCATAGCAGTCTGTTCATGTGACGTCATGAGGAAATAAGCTTTCGATTGGTCCACACACGAGCAATGTCGGTTGCGAATTGTCTCCTACCCTGTTTCCCGTGCAGTCGCACGCCCATCCTGCCTTGACTGGCATAACTATCGTGCGCGATCAACTGATTTCACTTCGTTTTGTGCGTTTTGGACTGCGCAAGCAGAGGCAACAGCGTGTAGCCTGGAAGCGCGAAATCCTGATAGAAGAAGAAGAACAAAACTTTATTTTGAGGGAATGGGTAGAAAAGGGGGTACTCAGGAGCCTGTTGGTTGGGGCCCCAAGTCCAGGGCCCCACTGGCTTGCGCCGCTCACCTAACTTGACTCAGAAGCGCTAATTGCACCTCTGGGTCCGAGCTGGCAAGTTGTGCCTCCCACTGCTCCGAACGTCCTACAATGTTGCTGCCTAAAAATGAGTTTAAATTCGCTGGCTTTCGGTCACACTCCCACGAGATATGGTATAAAGTTGGCAAACCGCCACACCACGGACAAGTGTTACGGTACAACGTGGGATGTATTTTACTGAGCCGCGATAAATTTGAAAAGACTCCCGTCTGCACCTTGCGCAGATCCGTAGCGTCTTCCCCTTCAAGCGATTTATGGGGGGCACTATATTTTTGCCGTGTGCTCCGCTGGTAAGCGAGAATGTCTTTTGGGGCCATTAAATGGGGCTCGATTGCGGGGGGCTGATGCTCCGCTCGGTTCGTCAAATCTCGAGCTAAAGCGTCCGCTCTCTCATTCCCTTCTAGGCCAGCGTGTGCGGGGCACCAGATTAGCCGGTGTCTCTTGGTTAAGTTAGGTCCAATCAGTTTAATTATGTTTGCGGGTAAGCGTCCGTTCATATAAAGTCGGCACGCCTCTTGGGAGTCTGAGATGATGATTGATTGTTCTTCCTCTCTATGTTCTTGCTCTCTAATGGCCAAGGCTACGGCAAAGGACTCCGCCTTGGCAATTGAGGAAGTGCACAGAGAGGCACTCGTGACCGTCTTAAAATCCCAGTCAACTGCTGTGGCTACGCATTTCGCCCAGTTGTATCTGGCCGCGTCAACGTATATGACGTTTGTCTTTGCTGTTAATTGTTTCTTAAGCCACTTGACTCGTTCTTCCCTCCTTCTTGTGTTTTCCTCTCTCGTCATATTTTTCGGTAAAGGCGCGACCGAGATCATGCGACGGATGATTTCTGGCACGCCTATCAGTTCCTCGTCTAAGTGTTGGGGGTATGGTGGTATACCTAGCCGTGTCAGGATCTCTCTGCCAGACCGTGTTTTGCTTAGACGGTTTCTTTGGGAGATGAGAACTGCCGCCTTTAGCTCGGCGTACGTATTGTGCACGCCGAGCTCAAGTAATTTACTGGTTGGCGTATTTACAGGTAGTCCCAAGGCCGCTTTATAAGCACTTCGGATTATGGAGTCGACCTGCCCTTCTTCGCTCTTGTTTAGCGTGTGGAAAGGCAGGCCGTATGTAATCCTGCTCATCACTAGCGCCTGCACCAGTCGTAACGTGTCTTTTTCCTTCATGCCTTGCCGGTGAAATGTGATCCTTTGAATCATCCTTGCAATCTGTTTTGTTGTGGTTTTCAATGTAGTGATGGTGTGGCTTGCTCTACCATTGCTTTGAATCCAGAATCCCAGGATTCGTGCTATGTTAACCTCCCGAATGTTATTCCCTTCCACTTGAATTTCTACGTTCCCATTGCTTTTATATCGTTTGCCGTGTATTCTGATGATTTCTGACTTCTCCGGGGCGCAGTGAAGTCCACTGGCACTGGCAAATTTTTCTACAGCTTTGGCGGCTTCCTGAAGAGTTTCCTCTTTCGCTGCCAAAGATCCTCGCGTGGACCAAAGAGTAATGTCGTCGGCGTATAAGGTGTACCCCAGTCGCGGGACTTCCTCCAGAGCACGTGCGAGTCTTCGCATCGCAATATTAAACAGCAAGGGAGAAATGATCGCCCCTTGGGGGGTGCCCTTGTTGGGCATCTGAAATGTTTGGGATTTGACTTGGCCAATGCTTATTGTAGCCTTCCTTCCGGTGAGGAACGCCTTTATATAGTTGAATGTTTTTTCGCCGCATCCAATTTCATTCAGTTCAGAGAGGATGGCGTCGTGAGAGATGTTGTCGAAAGCTCCTTTTAAATCTAGTGCTAGGATTAGGTGTTCACTGCCTTTAGGAATTCCCTTTAGCACTTCTTCCTGTAGGAGGAGGAAGGCGTCCTGCGTAGACAGACCGCAACGGAAACCCAGCATTGTGGCAGGGAAGAGGTTTTCTTCTTCAATGTAATTTTGTAACCTTGTTTGCACTACCCGTTCAAAGAGCTTCCCCATGCACGATGTTAGCGATATTGGTCTCAATGCGTCTAGGGTAGGCTTTTTGCCGGGTTTGGGTATAGTAATTATATTTGCTTCTTTCCATTCATCGGGAACTATCCCTTTGTTTTAGTAATGTTCATTGAAATGGTTTGTGAGACCTTCTATTACGCTGTCGCTCAGATTCCTAATCATTGCGTTGGTTATCCGGTCTGCTCCAGGGGCTGAGTTTCGCTTAGCTGCCTGAGCGGCTGCGAATACTTCATTCGTTGTTATAGGGGCGTCTAATTTCATGTTTGGGGTTCCGGTGTACTGGATTGCACTGCCGGTTCTTTGGGTGTTTCCGATGTACCTATCTTTTAGTGCCCGCATGAGCTCCTCATTAGAGCCCGGAAAGTCATCCGCGATTCTATGTATTAATCTTTGCATTGTAGACCTAGGCTTGTCAGGTTCCAGCATGTTCCTGAGGATTGCCCATGTTCTCGCAGTGCTCAGGGTGTCCGCTAAGGAACTGCAAAACTGAACCCAGCCTTCTGCTGCTAATTTATTGGCATATTCATTTGCCTCCTCTGAAAGCTTTGCTATTCGTCTGAGAAGGCGCCGGTTTAGTCGTTGTCTCTTCCACCTTTTCAGTAGGCTCCGCCTACTTTCCCAAAGGTGTAAAAGGTGTCGATCTACTGTCGGCATTTCGGCCGTTCGCGCTATTCGCTTAGAGTTTTTCTCGTGCGCCTCACGTATAAACTCAGTCCAATCCTTGATACACTCGGGCATATGATCGGGTAGGTCGTGTTTTCGGAACGTTTCCCAGTTCGTCAACACCGTTTCTCCTATGACCCAGTGCAGCCGTGGTGTAGATAAAGAGGTGCTGAGGATATAATGATCACTGCCGAGGTTTTCCTCCATGTTTGTCTATGTGGCGTGTTTGATATTGCGTGTAAAAGTCAGATCGGGATATGTGTCCCTGCTGACGCTATTTCCCAGTCTAGTTGGTGCCGTGGAGAGCGTGATTAAACTTAGGCCTAGTTTGGAGGTAGTTGTCTCGAGACGAACACCCTTTGGTGAGGCGAAAATTTTGAGGATCTTCTATCAAAATCCTGATAGGCTCAACGCTTAGTGTTGACATTGCCCACGTGGTTTATGAAGAAATAAGTGGCGAGGAGGAGAGATATAGCCCGTAGGAAGAGTAGTGAAGACGAGGAAGAATCCACTCTCTCGTCTTTGAAATCGGAGTGGTTTAGGGGCCTTTCAGAATTAGTTTCATTGATCACCAAATGATAATAACTTCTGGAGTTGCACGTGCCAAAACCTCTAAATGATTACGAGGCACGCCGCAGTGTAAGGTGACTCCGGAATAAGTTTTGAGCATCTGAGGTTCCTTAACGCGTACCTAAATCCAAGGACACCGATGTTCTTGTATTTAGCCCCCGTCGAATTGCCGCTGCCCTGGTGGTGAATCCAACCCGCGTCCACAGCCTTAGCAGCGCGAGACCTTACCATGCTAAGCTACCAGAGCGTGTGGTCCATTAAAACAAACTGTGAAGGAATCAAAGGGTCTTTATTTGTTATTTGAACTGTCGGGTTGGTTTTACTTCAGCGCATACAGCGGTTGCCAGAGCATCACGCTGCAAGTCATAGATGAGCGGGGAATAATGAGAGAAGACGTTTACTTGAAACTCAGTAGCTCTTACACGATGGACGTGTTATAACATATATTACATTCGGCAGGAACGTAAGTTATTGGCTGCGGTAAAAGAGTAAAGTTTTGCACAATAACGCGCACACAAAAGGATCTAAAACAAAAGGAAATTGTCGTGCGATATTGTCGTTTGCAAAATGTGTTAGGCAGAGCACTTAGCTCCTCCGCAAATCCAAAGCTTTTTTTTAGTTGGATATATTGGTGCAGCAGTTCGTGGAATAATAGGGAAGCACTGTGAACTTTCCTTTTTAGGTAGCTTAATGACCAAAAACTTGTAACAAGCTTTTCGCTGTCCTTTTTCAGCCGAAAGGTGTTGGCTTTGAAACTTAAGTGACAGTGACTGACGACTAATTCCCGCCTCTGAGGACACGTCTTAGCGAAAAAAAAAAGGAACAGAAGCACGTGATAGCCTCAGATGTAAAGCCAATAGTGTACATGACACTCGACATCTTTTTCCTTTATTCAGGGCTGTAAATATTCAACCCTTATTTCCGCGTTAAACTTGAAATCCTGGGCGCAATCCTGATGAGCGCCAGCTTTCTCTGTTTCTTTTGTTTTGTTTTTGTCTGAAAAGGGCGCCTGCTAAAGGTCGGGAGAGGACACTAATGCGAGACAAAGTTTGTTATCTGCGCAGCGAAACACATGCGGCGTAATAAATTCCTTTGTTCTCCCGACACACGTCAGTATAGCTTTCGCGACAGGTTCTTTGTTGCTCGCTCTTTGAGAACAGTGTCTTATACGACTCGCCTAGATATGCCATCATATTTCGCTCCACCACGGCTCCTTGTTGGTGCCGACAAAGGCCCGTGGTGGTTCTTGTTCCTCGTCGGCTCTTGCGCTCGCCTTATTACGAGCCTTGACTCACGCCGGTAGGCTCTGTGCTCGCGCTCGTTAGTTAAGTGCAGTGATGGGAAAGTCTAAGTTAACTGCTCTGACTTATGACTTCTCACGGGGTGCCGACGAAGATGAATAATAGGAACGAGACGGAGGCACGCACGGAAGAGAAGCAACAATGCTATTTCAAGTAGAATTGCGCGTGTTTACAAATTTATAGAAGAATGAGTGTAGTTAAATTGCTTTCCAAAGCTTGTGTCGATGTGTGTACAGGATGGGGCAGTTTTTCTATGCTCTACTGGACGCTGGCTTTCATCCGTGTTTATGAAAAAAATTAATCTAGAACGATTCTTAAACATAAAAGCAAGTCAAATGCTGTATCTAACGTGTCATTACTAAAGGCCGCTGGCAGGGGACGAGGAACACTTGCGAACTTAAAGTCACTTCAATTTGGTCTCTTGATCTAGCAGGAACTGTCGTCAAAGGTATCGGCTAAAACAAATGCCGCAACGTTCACATTCACATGTACCTCCATTAGAAAAACTTTTAACCTATTATAAAAGGAAGCTTTGTCGCTGCAAGACTGCTTTCATAAAAAAGAGCGCCGTATTGTACTATCTTGTTTAATACTGCATGTAACTATTACAAAAGGCTAGTAGGATGTGTTGTATAACCTAGAAGATATGGGGTGACGGGTACCGACAAGGAAATTGCCAAAGAAAGGAAGAAAATATATGACAATTAGGTAAAGGTAAAGAATAGGGGCAGAAAGAAATAGTGGACCACTAAAATTTCAACTTTATTGCTTCCGTGTTTGGCAATATTCACGCAGCATTTGTTTCCGAGAAAAGACGGGCACTTTTTTTTTTATTACACTATATATTTTCGCCTGATGCACGTTTCTCTAGGCGATGCGCAACTGTTCGCGACTTTTTATTTTGCACCGTGACATTGACGTGACGTCACACAGAGAAGTACGCGTTTAATTCTTTTGAAACATATATTGAAATTGTTTAAGAGATAATAGAGCATCGCGAGCAAGGTATACACACAAGACGAACGCAATCTTTAGGTGCGCACGTCGCGTGTACGAAAAACGAAAAATCTCAGTACTCGTTTCCATTTGAAGCCTCTTTAACACTTTGTTAGTCGACATTCCAGACAAGATTAACGAAGGAGTTCTTATAAAGTTTCAGCATTCAAATAAATAACAGATTTATGATCATGAGATTTCGTCCCGCATGTGACTCCGCAATAACTCGTCGCTGTACAAATTTTCAATACGGCTCACTTGGATAAATTTGATCATCAAGTAGACGCATTCGAAAGAAGTGATTTTTGTACTGATTGATGAAGATATATTTGCCATCACCGCATTCAGCATTTGCAGGAAGGAGATCAAGCTTACACTTAGTAACGTGTCCCTGGTCTAATGAACGACAAGCAGGCAGCATGTCACGTACCAACTTGCCACTGTGGAAAGCTGCAGAAGTTTTCCTTCAATGTTGGCAAATGGAATCGTTCGAAGATCCGGCTTTATTATACACAACAATAATTATTTTGTTAGGCTTTAAGTGCCACAACCACGATGTGGTTATGAGAGACGCCGTAGTGGGAGGCTGTGCAAATTTCGACCATCTGGTGTTCTTAACGTATACTGAGCTCGCACAGTACACGGGGCTCTACTATTTCGCCTCCATTGAACTTCGACCGCCGCGGCCGGGGTCGAACCCGGGACTTTCGGGTGAGCTGCCGAGCACATAACCATTGTACTACAGCGGCAGACTAGACACAACAATATAAAGCCAACATGTAAATAAAGGAAACAGGTAATGACAACAAGAAACATGGTAGACGCTACGGAACCCGTAGCGTCTACTGTGTTTGTCCCTGTGCCCCTGCGCTGTTACTTCCTCACAAGTCCGACAGTGAACCAACTATCCCAAACCAAAGCACTTATAGTGTACAGCATTCGCATTGCGCGAGTTGTACGTTCGGCTACCATCGAATGCAATTTGCTTTTAGTCCATTTTCACTTTATTTTAGCTTATAATTTCTACACTTCCTTAAACCGTAAAAATAACATCCCCTATGCTTTCCATGGCTTCGGTACCTGCTGGCCACATATGGTAAAAATTGTATATGGTATGGTTTACTAAGAGGTAATAAGTTCGTGCACTCTGATATTTTTGTGAAACCATTACCTTTTTTTTTTCTCGCGAACCTCTCACCATCGCGGTTGTATTTTCGGCTACGCTGCTTGTATGTCGAAAAAAAAAAGTAGCAGAACGCGTACATCCTTACGACGCGCGCATAGTACCATGACCAATGCAAGCCACGTATCCTGCTGGAAGGCAAAAGCACTAATGATTCATGCAGACTGACATGATGTCGCCCTAAATAGTTCATACACTGCAATAAACAAAGGTAATAGCAAAACATGTAGGAAACAACATACCGAAAATCTTTTATTTAAAGCAGAAGGTTCATATATTAAGATGATAAGCTAAATAGCTGGCATTATGCGCAGTTGCAATAAAATGTATCACCTTGGCTTTAACAGTGGGCAGATGAACAGTGCCCACTATAGATAAGCCTCATTCGAAGGAAGAACAAACATCGCTGGTATACTATATCAAAAAGAAGACAACACCGACACTGAAAGCTTACGCATTAATTTCGTCAATGTATAGCGTGGTGTCCTTGCACGTTCTACAACTCTCTGCACAATATCTTCCTCAGGTTCTCTAACCCCGTTCCCTCGCTTTGCTTTCATATGAAGAGCACAAGTTCCATTTGTAACCTCTGTCATCGTACGATGAACTATTTTTCACTACGAAGGTCCAGTGAGGATTAGTGTTCTATAGACTATTTTACGGATGGGTGTCGGTGCCGCCATATTGGACTGTTAACCTTGCCGTTTTGTATGTTTAACAGCTAAGCGAACAGCGCTGCGGTGGGCGTATACACGTGAAAACGGTTGGCTTGGTGCGTTCAGCGTTTCCTGACCATATCCGCTCACGTCACGACGTGTAAAAATAAGAAATTGTCGTTTAACAGCACGAGGTGGCGGCGCCCACATGTCTTACGTAACATAGTCTATAGCGAAAGAAGGGACAAACTATGAGGTTGCGACTGATATCGAGAAGTGCCTTGGTTCGGCTTTGCAGTTCGTGGCAGTTGTGCAGTCTTTTTCATTACAACTGTCTTCCGTCTTGCGTACTCGCGTGTTACTCCCGTCCTCTAAATGTCAGCTCGCGTGTTTACGTTTCCGGGTTGTTTTCGTACGGAAGCGAAGCCGGCTGCTTCCGGAAGGAGTACCGCTGATAGACACACATTAATCTTACCAGCTTGCTGAACTTGCGCACGCTACGTGTCACTGCTTACTCGGTTTTCTTTGCGTTCTTACACCTTGAAAATGCAGCATGCCTTTTGCAACAACAACCACAAAAAAATAAAACACCCATGTTTCCTTTTATCACCCTAGAAAATACGGTAAAATATCTGACACTTCATTACCAGTGCGTAAAACAAATACTTTTCTTTTTAAATGCGAAGCATTTCTTAGCGAACTTCTGCGACTTTGAGCGTATCTATCTATCTATCTATCTATCTATCTATCTATCTATCTATCTATCTATCTATCTATCTATCTATCTATCTATCTATCTATCTATCTATCTATCTATCTATCTATCTATCTATCTATCTATCTATCTATCTATCTATCTATCTATCTATCTATCTATCTATCTATCTATCTATCTATCTATCTATCTATCTATCTATCTATCTATCTATCTATCTATCTATCTATCTATCTATCTATCTAGCCGCCTACGACTTTGTGCTCTCCTGGTCGCTCATGGTGCGCTGGCGGCCTTTTCGCCAGTTTGATATACACCAAAATTGCTATCTTGCGACGTGACTGTGTGACGAACATAAATAACACGAGTTAACATGAAAATCATGACACGCATGTCATGCACAGCATGACATACGCGCCACGCTCATGGTGCGCTGGCGGCCGTTTCGCTAGCTTTATATACACCAAAATTGGTATCTTGCGACGTGACCGTGTAACGAACATAAATACTACGAGATAACATGAAAATCATGACACGCATGTCATGTACAGCATGACTTACGTGGCAGGCTCATGGGGCGCTGGCGGCCGTTTCGCTAGCTTTATATACACCAAAATTGGTATCTTGTGACGTGACTGTGCAATGAACATAAATAACACGAGTTAACATGACAATCATGACACGCATGTCATGTACAGCATGACTTGCGTGCCACGTTCATGGGGCGCTGGCGGCGATTTCGCTAGCTTGATCTACCCCGAAATTGGTATTGCGTGACGTGACTGTGTAACGAACACAAATAACACGAGTTAACATGAAAATCATGACACGCATGTCATGTACAGCATGACTTACGTGCCACGCTCATGGGGCGCTGGCGGCGGCTTCGCTAGATTTATATACACCAAAATTGGTATCTTGTGACGTGACTGAGTGACGAACATAAAAACACGAGTTAACATGACAATCATGACTCGCATGTCATGTACAGCATGACTTACGTGCCACGCTCATGGGGCGCTGGCGGCGGCTTCGCTAGCTTGATCTACCCCGAAATTGGTATTGCGCGACGTGACTGTGTAACGAACATAAATAACACGAGTTAACATGAAAATCATGACACGCACGTCATGTACAGCATGACTTACGTGCCACGCTCATGGGGCGCTGGCGGCGGTTTCGCTAGATTTATATACACCAAAATTGGTATCTTATGACGTGACTGTGTAACGAACATAAATAACACGAGATAACATGAAAATCATGACACGAATGCCATGTACAGCATGACTTACGTGCCACGCTCATGGAGCGCTGGCGGCCGTTTCGCTAGCTTGATCTACCCCGAAATTGGTATTGCGTGACGTGACTATGTGACGAACATACTAACACGAGTTACCATGAAAATAATGACACGCATGTCATGTACAGCATGACTTACGTGCCACGATCATGGCGCGCTGGCGGCCGTTTCGCTAGCTTGATCTACCCCGGAATTGGTTTTGCGCGACGTGACTGTGTGACGAACATAAAAACACGAGTTAACACGAAACTCATGACACGCATGTCATGTACAGCATGACTTACGTGCCACGCTCATGGGGTGCTGGCGGCCGTTTCGCTAGCTTGATATACACCAAAATTGGTATCTTGCGACGTGACCGTGTGACGAACATAAATAATAGGAGTTAACATGAAAACCATGACACGCATTTTCCTCAATGACATACAAGACGATATATGCAGCTCTTTGCTGGCTGCTTCGCATTACATCGATTCCCACAATGCGTGGGATATGCCGGCTTTTTTTATTGACGATATCATTGAAAAGAAAATAACCTATTATTACTTTTTCTTAATATGTTTAAGGAGAGGTTGGTGCCTAGATATGGCTCCGACTGCTCCCCATCTCTTACATGATAATTTGTGCGATGAAGTTATCAATAACACTAAAGTAATGCAATATTCTCGCACGAAAAATGTCCATTCACAAAAGCAATGTCGTTCACACGTCATAACGGATGTTTACGCGTCAACAAGAATGTTCACACGCAAGACACACAAGAAGCATTCGCGCTTAGCAGGTGCGTTCATCTTGCAGTCATTTACAGAAGGTGATCACAAAACATTCACTGGGCACTTGCCCGCACTTTAAACACAGCTGTCATGAAACACGAAAAACAATGTGAAACATGTGACCACAAGTACCTGGCTATAATTAACAATGCGAACAATAGTTGCTTATGTGAATTAGTATCTTCGAGATATTCCTGAGTCTTTTAAAAAGTGCATTAGTGCGCATGCAGCGTTGTTTTGTAGCGTTTCTCCTTCCATATAGCTATTGTACGTTGAGCTATGCAGCAGAAATTCTCTGAAACGTAGTTTCTGTTGCTCCGAGGAAGGAATTTCGCTCAGCCAATAATTTTATCAAAAAAAAAAATGCGACATGCTGCGTTTCACCGTTAAGCACACTCTGTCATTTCTCGCTTGACGATTCCCGGTTTTGTTTCACAGAACTAATTAATTATTCACGCTGCCGGCACTACAGGTTCAACACATGTGTGTCCGACATGAAGCGTTTCCTGGACACGTAGGAGCCTAGGAACGAAAGGAAAAGGAAGTAATTATCTTCCCCGTTACCCGCACATCCATGTGAATGACGCGCACGTCTTCCTTACTAACCACCAACAATTACGAGCGATTTTAGAGGAGGATGTAGAGTCGGTGGAAGAGAGGGCACGGGGGGGGGGGGGGAGCTGTTGCTGCCAGCGAGAAAGCCAGAGCTTCACAAGTACATAGCGTTTTTTTTGTGTTTTTTTACTTTTATTTCGGGTTCGGAACACAAATTTCCTCACGTTTGGCTTCCCAGATGAAGTGAATGAGTGAATCAGCTATTGTATTTTCTCATCCGTGCTGTGCAAAAATGATTATCAAGTTCGAATTTACGCATCTAGAGGTGTTCAGAAGAGTACAGCGAATAAGACAATATGTAAGAAGCATTTAAACCCCGCGAAATACTGAAGTATTGCACCTTATAGTGGATCTTAGGATCCCATGTACTTTGCTACACTGTATTGCAGTACGTACAGGAAGCTCACGGTAATAGGCTCGCGCTGTTCTCCCCAATGTATCAATACCTCATGCGCCCTTTTTAGTTTTCGGGTACATATGAATTTCCTATATAAAACGTGTGCATTTGTAGCAGAACACTGCTGCTGCCCTACAGGCCCACAATGATTAGTTCACTGATTATCATCGTTTGCTCAGTTGTTCCTGTTTTGGAGGTTCTAGTTTCAAGGCATTTAAACTAATTGCCTCTATTTGGAACTTCCTCGATCATTTACTTGTACATCCATACGTGAGTGGTCGTCCTTGTGTCACAAACTGTGCCGCTCCGATGCGTCGTTAAAGCGGGAGGAACTTTGAACCACGAAACAAAAAAGTGTGTTTGCTTGACCCAATGTTACGTGAAGCTCCATTTTCCTGTTTTCTTTTCCTATTTCTTGCACAGGCCCAGACACCTCGTCTTCATGATTAACGGTCGCCATGGATCTCAGCCTTGACAGAAACTCATCTGCTGTAACTCAACGGACGGGACCGGTGAGCAGCAATTTCACTGCCCAGAACCAATCTACAGCCATCGCCAACACAAGCATTCCTCACGAGGTCCCAGGTATCCGGCACTTCGCGCTATCTGGTGATGTCACTCAAGAAGCGCCAACTCCCCTGGAAAGCCCAGAAGACCAGTTATCATCCTTCAGCTACATCAGTGTGGAAGTTCACTACACCCTCCTCTTGTTCATTATGGTTTGCAGTGTCGCCATCAACGGACTTGTATTTGTCCTGTTCTATCAGCGCCCATCAGTGCGCATGCCTTCCAACAAGTTTGTTCTGAATATGGCCATCGTACACCTCCTGCAGACCTTCATCGTGCTTCCATTTGTCTTCGTTTCCGTCCTGTTTCAAGAATGGATATTCGGCGAAATTTTTTGCAAGATACACGGCACACTGTCCGTATGCCTCACCATGGCCAATGTGTTTTCGATTCTACTCATAGCCGTCGACCGTAACTGTGCTGTAAACAGCCCTCTGCACTACTCAATGACCATCACCAAGAAAAGGACGAACGTCCTAATTTTGTCGACATGGGTATTCGCGATAGTCGTCTCGGTGCCGCCACTTGTGGGCGTTTCAGGTTTGCAGTACCAGAAGAGTTGGGCGATGTGTACTGTCACCTGGTACGACACCGGTCTGCTTACCCTAGCGTACTCTTGCGTCCTGTGTGTCCTCGGCTTTCTGCTGCCTTTTGTTCGAATAACGTGGATCTACACGTCCATGTTCCAAGCAGCTCGGCGGAATAGTGCGTGCACTCGCCTCCACAACATCAAGAGCGGGAGCAACGAGATAAGCCCACCCCCATCGGCAGGACTGGACGGCGGGAGTGACATGCCGGTCTGCCTGAACCGCAAATCAGCCTGGTCTAAGCGAACAACTTCCAGCCAAGTGTCTTCGTTATTTGGCGACAAATTGAAGGCTGTGCGCACAGGAGTTTTCGTGGTCGTCTCCTTCACGGCCTGTTTCCTTCCTTTCTTCGCCATGACAGTTGTGGAGCCACATGCGCAGACGTTGAAAGCTCCTTTGCACAATCTTCCAGCCATTGCCATGCTACTCCTGTTCTCGTCTTCACTTGTCAATCCGTATTTGTACGTCATCAGGAACAAAGCAACGCGTAAGCATATTCGTAAGATGTTCCATTGCCTGACGCGCAAACCTAGCTTCTTCTCGCCGCAAGGTTACCACCATAGCCACCAGAGCCCGCTGCAGGAGCCAAGGTGTTCGGACGGTACTAGAGTGCTCGAGAGTACCGCCTCTCTGCGCTCAGATGGGAGCGAAGAGTACCAGAGAACCTGGATGAGGCAATCTCTTTGCCGGAACAAGTCTGGTGAATGGAATATCATAGCCGTTACAACTGAGCCGAGTACGTCACCATCCAGGCGGTCGTCTATACTAGTACACCGTCCACGTTACGTTGATGAGATGGAAGAGCTGTTCCAGCAAGACTCCTCGTACCATCACAATAAGTCCATGCCTGCACGGTACGGTGCCTCTGTAATGAGCAGCAGTTACCGACGAGCATCCCTAGACAGCGGGAAAGTGCCGTGCGAGCGGTTTACCAAAATTCCTGAGAAGCGGTTCAAGCGCACATCTACGACCGTAGGCACATCAGGTGATCGCAGCAAGTCTTTCCGTATTCGCGGTCGTTATGCCAACAGAAAGGAACTTTCACTAGAATGTGATCCGTCGTGCAATATGAACGTCAATCATGAAGACTGGCGGCGTTATCTTAGTGAGTCTTGCCAGCGTCGTCATGGAAGCAACGCTAGGCATGATTTGCGGAGCTACGCTTCTATCCTCACCCATGCTGCTGAAGTCCACCGGGCAGCGCCACGCTCTGCCACTTGTATGGCGCGTGCACAACGCTTCGGCAGCCTACCGTCCGACTCTCACTCGTGCGAAGCTGCCGGACACACGTGTCTACCAGTGCTGGTGCGGGGTAGGTCACTTGCCATGGATGAGCGCGAGAAGAGCGCGGTGGTACCTGCGCAGGCAATATCTCGGTCTGGTGGCCTCAGGAAGACTCAGTTTGCTATGGGAAGGAGATCATCGAAACAATCTTCCAGCGACACGAATACCACCACGCTGGAATCTTTGACCTCGACGGAGTCGCAAGAACTTCCCATCATTTCGTCACCACGCACCTTGTCACCCACGTCGCTGACGTCTTACCGTTATCCACACGTTCAGACGCACCAACAGCATCAGCAGCAGTGCTGGAGACAACGCGGTTACAGTTCTGTGCCTCCACCGACCGCCATTTTGTGTCAGCAGCTACATCAGTCAGCCGAGGTGCCGCAAGATTCTCAGGACCGAAGAGACTCTGGTTTTGAAGACACCATGCTCGAAAGGTGTGACCTCTGCTGTACAGCTGTGAGCGAACATGATTCTATCAAAGCGATGAAGTTCATAGAGCATGTGTAAATTTTCAGCAGACTTTACCATCTACCAGATGGACGACCAAGACTGTGCTGTGCCCTTAGGCTTCTAAAAGGGCATTCGAATATATGTTTTCATGTGAGCCGACTTTTGCCTGTGTTTGTACAGTGAGCCGAGATGGCATAACGCGAACAACTAATGACATTTTAGAATTTTATTCATCAATGGACCACAAGTCTGAAGAGAGTAAAGCGCGGTGGGTCACCAAATCAGTCTACTTCCTCAAATTTCAAACCGTCCTAAATTTTCTTCTTGGGAAACAGGAGGTAACACTACAGGCTTATGGGAGTTGAAACTTCACATAAGCGGTAGTCTGCCATCTCGAGGTAGCGTAGTAGCCACAATAAATACATAAATGGTCTTACGAGTGAATTGCATATTTTATTAGCCTCACTCTGCGTAGCAGAAAGGTCCCACAATGTGTATTTTTGGAACGCCAGTGATAGTAGTTTGGGCTGCATTTATATTCTGCTGTGATGTGAGAGGTCTCAATTGTATGTATTTTCACCAGTTGTGATGCACGGCTGACCTTTATACATTGAGCTTATTGCTGTGTATTTTCTTTGTGAGTGTCACACTTTGTACGTATTTAAATCGATGGCGTGCATCCGCAGCCGGAGGGACGAATTGTGTTGCCTAAGCTTTTATTTTACCTCTTGTATATATACATATGTGTTTGTGAAAAAGTACTGGAGTTGGTACTAGGAAGTAAAATTTATAACATTTTGATTTCTTTTTAAACTTGATGCATTGTATATAGTGACGTATCACGTACCGTGGCATTGAATCCGCGCTTTGCATTTAGAGGAAGTTTCCAATAACCATCAGGTGTCATATTACATTAAGAAAAAATATTGCCTGTGACATTGCCTGCAAAGGGATTGCCGTTTAGAATGACCGTTTTCTTACATTCATGTCTTTCTTGTGCAATGGTGAATATTGTTTAAGTATAGCGAAGAATACAGCAATCGTCAAAACGTTGCCTAGTATACCTCTTTTGTCATATAGGCCAATTCGATTTGTAAACAATCTGCACCGCATAAACCGTGCCTTAATTTTCATTCACGTGCGTCTGGCGACATAATCATGAAGGTGCAGGCTATATCAGAAGAACTTGAAACCTTGGACTATGGTCCTGAGGTGCCCACTAAGTTTAGTTAACAGGTTGCCGATAGTAATGATATTATAATGAACAGCCCTGAAATTCGCACATTATAGATGCCAAGAAGCCTAAGAAGAGATGAAAGCATTTCGAAATTTTTTTTTTCGAAATATGTACAGAGAGTGTTCCTTTTCTGCACATTTTCACTGCCTGTAAAAACTTGTATTTTTGTACATAAAGAATCGACGACCCGGCGTGAAAACTTTTCTTCAGAACAGTTAAGGTGACGCCAAAATGCTCTTGTTGGCACTTCTTGCTATATGAAAGTGGGCGCTGTGCGTAGAACATCAAGCGCTGACCATTCACGCATTTCCTCGAGATTGATCCAAGAGCTTTTGCCGTGTCTATTGTTCATAACATTCCACTGAATCTATATAAGGAGTCTTGTTCATCTTTAGCACCTGCTATTGTACATAGATCAACGTAGTGTGTTATCAGTGAATTCCTTTATCTGTAATTATATGGCGTCACGTGCTTGTGATATCTGGGATTGTCTGTGTTCTTAGAATCGTGACGTTAACTGACTGTTACATTACCTTAACCTTGATTTGTGTTCCTGTTGCTCGTTGCTTGCTGATATCTTCATAGCTCACCACTTGCGTAGACCGACATGTGAAAGTGTATAGATTAACAGCTCCTAATGCTTCATATTGTTTCACATACTGACGTACTTTAACTGGCCCACTTGCGTTCTCTTTTTTTGTGTGAAAATACTCATCGCGTGTTGCCCTACCACGTTTATCACTGCCCTTCAACCAACCTGCCATTTTACTGCAAACAAAGGCACCTACGAAGATGAACATCTACGCTTCAAAGCACCTTTTAAGCCCTAATCCTTTACATAATAGCATTGCTTATACAAAGTTTTCGCTAAGGTGGACGGAGACTGGAGGTAGAGATGCGCCCACATACGAGTCGTACGCTCTACTGCTAGGCAATCGCTGCGTTTGATTGAATCATTACATAAAGGAAAATAGGAAGGCGTAGGAGTGCGCTGGCTTGGGCGATACATACTGAGAAGTGTAAGCTATTTTTACAGCTATTTACGGGACTGACTTAAAGAATTTACAGTGTGTTATTGAGCATATTTCCGTCCCGTTACGGGGGAAATCGGATCGTGTGCTTTGAGCAAAGAAAGTACTGTATAGTGTCATGCTTGCCGTAATGAGTAAAAGCCTATATCTCGTCGCACGTGTCTCCGTTCTCTGATTATTTTTCAGCAGCGATCGAAGGGATGCTATAAAATTAAGTAAGGGATATATACAGCATGATCACACTTCAAATCTTGTGCACTTTTGTATGCATTTTGCACCTCACTGACGAAGTTCTCATGAGCTGTGACCTTTCGTTTAATCATTCATACCTCGATCTTACTTACGACCCCTATAGCTGCAGCCATTCAAATTTTCTCGCATTCGTGGTGCCCCACGCACAGCAAGTACTCCCATGAGTGTACTTCACAGCCCCACAAGATATCTTCCTTGACTTCAAGGGGTGAAAGCTAATCACTCTTAAGAGCTGTCATATCAGCTGTGTAATAAAATCTAGCCTTTGATGCAATCTTTGCTTCCTCCAATCTATATGTTTCTTTTCTCTGTACCAGCGAAGGTGTTCTGCGCTTATCCTTATTCTTCACTCCAAGAAAAAGATTGAGTATTTGCGGAGTATTTCTGCCACAAAGCAATAATCGCCATCTGGCTTGCTCGCATTTGCTCTCTTCAAAGCTCGCGGCTCTTGCAACTTCCCTAAAAAGAATGCAATGTCACGCTGATAGCGCTCACGCTGTTCCTGGGCTGGAAGTGCCGGCCGCGTATTGATAATGCAAGGAAAGTGCACGAGATATGCAAAACTGTTGTTGCTGCGTGACATAAATACTTTCCAAATACTTTTTCTTAGAGGGCCATGAAGGTCATATTTATAAAGGAGTGCTTATTTCTAAAAGGATGTGTATACTTGAGCATAAACTACTATGGCTCTCCCACTCCACTTGGATGCCCAAAAGCTGTGGTACGTTCCTATTTCCAGCCTACTACACTCCATCTTCTTAGCGCCCACTGGAAGAAAAAAAGAGCCAACTGGCTCTTTTTCTGTGAGATCCTGAGTTGCCACATTTATGACTCTCTTTAAGAGACACATGGATTCTTTACAGACCATTATACTCTCGTCGGAGAGTCACGGAACACAAAAAGAGTTAATGCGTCTCCTCAAAGAGAGTCATATACGGGGCAAGTCAAAACTCACCGAAAAGTGTAAGACACACTCTTTTCTTTTCTTTTTTTCTCTTGGGAATCGTTTCTCGTTTTTAACAGCGAAACTGTTTAGCAAATTCTTCCTTGTATTTCGAATCACCGAAACTACGAATCATCTTAAACGGGTACGTGCCACAGAGATTGGTTAATTCCCACTACTCACCACTGGTCCCACTAAAATTGAAGAAGACAACAGTTAGCCCAACAAAGGGCTGCGAAGCGACGGCGGCGAGCCGAAGACCCGATGCGTACAACGAGAGAATACTAGGAAACAGGACAGGCAGCGGCGGCTGCGAGAAGACCCCGATGCGATGGAAGGCCTACGCCAACGATACGTGCCCGTAGATCCTATGAGAGGCGCGAACGCTGGGTTTCAGACCGAGGTTCTGTCTCTGGAGTTTGGACATCCGTGTCGTGTATGCGACTTTCTGTGGCTTTAACTCGAACCTCTCAGCGCTGAGAATCAACGTAGAAGCAACCTAGCATCACCGAGCTAGAGGCTAGCAACGATCTATAGGCGACCTAGAAATAACGTGTATCTTCTAGACAAGGCCTACAAACAACCTAGAAGCAACCAAATTATTGTTCAGAATCGTCCAGTCTCGCTGTTCCAAGCCTTGCGCGGCTTAATGCATGCTTCGCCATTTCTTTTTCTTGTTCGTCGCTGCACCGTCTTATGTTCGCAGTGCAGTGACAACCCGTCAGCTCTCTGACACTTGTGGTACGTATACACCATCTCCTTTCTGTTTCCACCTCGCTCATCAACGCTACTAAATCAACCATATGCTCTCCTGGTGCTGATCATCGGTAGTTCTTTTAATTGCCATCATTAGTACTCTCATTAAAACAGGCGTTCTTTGCCCCTTTCGCTATCATGACGCAACGAAATTGCATTTCTCGAAGGTGGTGGTTTTTTTTTTTTTCGTTGTTCATGTCATTTCCATCACAGAGAGGTGTTCTGTCCTCCTCTGTGTTCTAAGCTTCGTGGTATATTTTGCTACGTGTCAAATAAACTACACGCGCACATCTAGTATTTCGTATTTTCATGCCTGCCTCCTGCGGTGAATCCAATGTTCATGTTCAGCAATGAATGAGTGACATTGACTCACTTTCTTTATCTTCAAGAAAACACTTTGCATAGCAGTGTCAGAGAAAACGTCATTTAAAGAACCACAGTTTGGACACATAT
The DNA here is from genome assembly GCF_013339695.2 of Rhipicephalus sanguineus. Taxonomy (NCBI): domain Eukaryota; kingdom Metazoa; phylum Arthropoda; class Arachnida; order Ixodida; family Ixodidae; genus Rhipicephalus; species Rhipicephalus sanguineus. The sequence continues at coordinate 55,704,855 of NC_051179.1, forward strand.
GTAAGTACTCTCTTTGTGTCCTACTGAATTACTTCAGTACGACTTCGCAACAAAAAATACACGGGCAACGGAGAAGAAGATACACCCAGCGCAAACTTTAAAAACTACACGGGCAATGGAGAAGAAGATACACCCAGCGCAAACTTTCAACCAAGTATATTGTGCCACTGAACCTATTTATAAGTTGACGCAGTATAGACTACGCATGCGTGTACATAGTTATATATTGACGCTGGGTGTGTCTTCTTCTCTGTTGTCCGTGTATTTTTGTTGCGCAGCCACAATGATGTAATGGATTACCAACTCGCAAAAAAATGCTGCTCTCATTAAGTCCTTCCTACTGAATGTTGAGATGAAAAATCCTTGAACAGTTAGTGTCTCTGAAGCCAATGTTTCCCAAGCGGTCTTGTCTTCATCAAGGCTGCTAACTCGAAGAAGACAACACTGCTTAGAAAACTTTGGCTCCAGAGACAGCCCCTGTTCAAGGACTTTTTTTTTCATTTCTTCAAGTTTCCGATCTCTCCTGTAGTCTGACTTGTTAGGATCATTACTGCATGTTGCAAAAGAACATATAGCTGCTGTACGAGACTTTCCGGAAGTGTACACATGAAACACCAAAATTTGTATAACTGAAAAATTCAGCCAGTTACACGCCGTCAAGAACCGTAGGACAGCGAATCTGTAAGCGCGCGAGTGTATGTGATTGGCTAGCGAGATCAGTGGGTGTCGTAAATCCACCGCTAGATTTGAAATACGCGCGCTTACACTTGATTGGGTAAAGCGAGATCACGCGACCTGCGGGCTGAAGCAATGGCGTTTCAACGAACGCGTCGTGCCACGTGATTTCTAGCGAGACCACATAAGCTGCCGGCTCAGAGAATGGCGTTTCAGCGAAGGTCTTCTCTCACCTGATTTTCCGCCGGCGCCGTTGGAACCCTGCCTAGTGCGCGTTCGCTGCAATCTACAGGACCCTCATACGCACCCAGGTGCGCTGCCTTGGGTTATTACAATTGATGTAAGTATCTACTTATTGTAATTAATGAAAGGGCAAATTACTTTCCCGGTATCTTGTACCAAAAGTAATCATCATCATTTCGTTTTATTTATTTATTTATTTATTTATTTATTTATTTATTTATTTATTTATTTATGTACTCCACCTCTAGTCACGTGACCTAAGTGACACCTGCTACGGCTACTACCATCATAATTACTACTACTACTACTACTACTACTACTACTACTACTACTACTACTACTACTACTACTACTACGACGACGACGACGACGACGACGACGACGACGACGACGACGACGATGACGACAGCGGCGGATGCGGCAGCGGCAGGCCGAGGTAGACTAAGACCGCTCCGTTGTAAGGATAAGCTATATTTAAATGCATCAGAGCATAATGCAGTGCCAGCTGCTCATATCTGACCCATTTCACTAAGATAATGAAACCGTCCCTGAAATGGTTTCCTGAACTTATGTAAGCGGTTAAACAACAGAGGAGATGTAATCGTTCGCAGCACATTTAGGACGAAGCACTTTTGTATGAAGGGAGCTACAGGCGATCAAAGCTTACGCCCCTCCCAAGCCGCGCTTTTCCTCCTCAACACAACAAGACCAAACACCACCTTCAGCGATCATTCGACGGTGCGCGGAAGGCCGCGTAAGCCATGATAAAAATATAAAACAGCGCTTTCTTAAACACAAGACGAAGGAAGAAGAGACACACACAGAGCGCTGTGTGTGTCTCTTCTTCCTTCGTCTTGTGTTTAAGAAAGCGCTGTTTTATATTTTTACCATGGAACCTCACCAACTCGCCCAACTTGCGTGTCTTCTGCGTAAGCCATGCTCTTTGTTTGTCTGGTTCATCTCTGCGCCACCAGATGCCGCCACAATCCCAGCCACTCACGTTTTCTCCGTCGGTACAAACTGTAAGAACCCAAACAAATTGGTCCAACGTGTGGCGTCGGAAACCCATGCTGCGTACTCAAATGCAGGGAAAGAAGAAAATAGAAAGGCAGAAGGCAGGGAAGTTAGCTAGAGAAAGGTTTCTGGTTCGCTACTCTGCTCTGGGGGAGGGAAGTAGAAAGATGAAATGGGGAGAGGGGAATAGAGAGATGAGAGTGAGGAGGTAGAAAAAGAAGGAAATAATGAATTTGCTGACGCATGCACGACTGAAAAATCTGTGTGGCGCAGCCGCTGCAATATGTGCATTTAAAACATTTTACGAAATTGCATACTTATTGCAGAGCGACTGAATAATATGTTAATTATTTGAAGGGTTTTCGCGACCGGCCCAATGGCTTTGTACATAATCGTAAAAACCGTTTCATTGTTCTTTAAAAGGTACACGCAAAAAGCACTTCGCACGCTCACCTCTACATTGTGCGGCATCTCAAGAGGAAGTAATAATTGTTGGGGTTTGACGTCCTGAAACCACGATATAATTATGAGGGACGCGTTAGTGGAGCGCTGCGGAAATTTCGACCATCTGGTGTTCGTACGCGGGCCTCTAGCATTCGCCGCCATCGAAATGCGGTCACCGCGGGCCGCGATTCGAACCCGCGACCTTCGGGTCAGCCGTCGAGCACCATAACCACTACAGACGACCAAGGTGGGTTAATCTCTCAAGAAGAAAGCGCGAGGAAAAAGCCCGTATGTAGACTTCCAGAAAGAAAGCGCGAATACGCGAGCCCAGCACTAGATGGCGGGGCATGTCCAGAGGGACGCTAAATGAAATAGTTTCAAAAAATAATAAATCCACAATAGAACAAAAAGGCCTGGTAGCAAGTTCCTATCATCGTCATCAAGGAATCGCAGCAGTGGAGGATGGCCGGAGAAAAGGGCTCACGTGTGACCCTGTTTGGTGATGGCAGTACGGTGCGCTCTGCCACGCTTGAATGATAATCACATTAGCGTCAATAGTCCTATAGTGAGAAGCGTCCTGCCAATATTTTTATTGGAGAGATTTGTTGTAACAGGGTAAAGACACTGTAATTAAGATATTAATTGGTGAGCTTGTTCGGCGGTCCTCGAATCGAAGCTTACTGCTCAATTTAGTCAGATTAATAATGGGCGCTCGCGTATCCTTACATGCCTCTGTATCTGCTGGTAAAAAGGTATCTTCGGAAGCGATGTTAACATATATTCAGACTATTGTTAACGCGCGTGATATGTTAATGATTGCGTATACGATTATGCAAAAATATTCCAGAAGTTTCTGATACACCAAGCGCATCTGCAATAGAAGACAATAACCTGGCGATAGCGATCACATGGAAAAAGCGTTTTCTTTCTCAACGCAATACATTACGCGGGAAGTATTAAGGACGGAACTTAAGTTATAAAGCAGCGCCATGTCTTTAAGCTGAAGTATGTTTCACCGTACTGCCGCACTCGGCGTGGCATGCATGGACATTATTGTCAGGCACTGCGCGTCTTTCGTGATACTGTAGTAGGTACCTAATTTTCTCCGTAAATTGCCTATAAAAAAAGTGAAAAGTTAAGCTATTATCCTTACTACTGTGTACTATATTACGAAATTCTGTTGAGAGCGTCATAAATCATGGGGTTCAAAAGTGGCTCGAGGCCACATATGCACAAGTACGTGCTATACCTACAAATAAATATTCACGCATATAAACAAATAAACATTCATTCGTGTCGTAGGTAACGGTTCATTCCTCAAGCAATCGATTGGCGTGGGTGTTCACGCGTCATCCTTGTTTGCATAATATCTCTGGGTCAATTGCACAGCAGCGAATATACCAAGGACGAAAAAAAAGGCAAAAAAAAAAAACGGGGAAACGAAGAAGCAGCAATTGTTGATCGCCCATCCTACTGAGGAGGGAACAGGTGCCAATTGTCCTAGTGGCATCATCATCGTGATCATCATGATCATGAACATTTAGCACTGAAATGGGGAAAAAAATGCAAATCAGCAGCGTGTTTGTCATTATTCCGCAAGACCGTGCCGCCAAAGTTATAAGGACGGGGCTTATGAAAGATTCCTAGACGTGGTTGTTGTGCCGTTGCTTAACCGTGCTGCTAGCGGCCGTAGTTAATTAGGCCGGCGCATTTATGCCGTGCAGCCCCGCGCTTGATCCTTCGCCGGCGTTAACCCATACGGCGAGCATCTTCAGAAACGTCAAAACAAAATCTAATAAAGGAAGAAAGGAGGTATACCGGTTACGATGCTTTCGATGTGGTCCCAGGAACGAATATTACGAACGTTCTAGAAGCAGGCAGCTTATACAACAACGATGAGGTCGCGAGCAGACAGATTGTTGCGCCACGGTGTAGAGAGCTCTCGTGGCGTGCCTAATCACGTGGCTTTCCTATGTGGTCCCTAGCGCTATTTTGCCAAGCGTATAGTGTAGCCATGGCTGTTTTTCTTGAGAGTTCCTTCATTTCGCTCCTCAAACCTGACGTTGGACTCCAAACAGAGGCACATACATAAATCTGATATCTCCACTGAGATGGAATAACACTATAACGCCCCTGAGTTCGCATTCACCGAACTAGTCGTAAGCAATCTACAGCAGCCACTTACTTTTCAGTTTCTGTTTACACGTAATGAGTTTTGAAATGGGGAATATACAAGCGTACTGAGGGATGTCACAGATTCAGCAGACTGTAGAGGCCTGGGTATAGGAGTTGGAAAAGTTGTGCAAATATGAAGCAGCTGTACCTAAACGCGAAAGACAATTGCGTTGAACTTACACTGCTTTATTAGAATTTAGAGCTTTCGAATAACGATATTGCGCAATACTTTGGGACCCAGAGACGCATGAATGAGTCCTAATAACATAAACATTATACAGTGCCCACAAAGACGACGATGTCGTCAAGTTCAAAGCATTGCGCGTCTTCTGGGTGTTACAGTAGTATTCTTCTGGGGCCTCTTTTGAAGAGATCCAGATTAAGAAGACGTCTCCAGAAAACGCGGTAATTTAATGCCCGCTATAAGGTACATTCGCGCATTCTGTTATACGTTCATAGGAGAGCGGTGTAATATCTTTACATGTACGCGTGGTAACCTGAAGCCTCGTAAGTACAACTGCTCCTTCGTCACCGGGGTTACTAACCGAGGAGAAGTAATCGTGCGGCACGAAGGCGTCTGCGAAAAGAGAACGAAATGCGAAGGGCGAAGAAGCTATAGAAATAAGCGTGACCGGAAGAAGGAAACCAGAGAAAATCGCCACGGATGTGGAACCTCGGACACAAAAGATTGCAACGAAGGATGACTTCGTCTCAATAGTTTTGCGCAGTGCGGCGAAGACAGCGTTCGTCTCAGCCAATCAAAACGAGAGGAGGACCAGCAACCGTTTCGGAAAGGAGTTGTAGCTTCCGCGAAGCTTCCCATTCCTTGAGCGTCTTGCAGAAAACGAAAAAAAAAAAAGACGAACAGCTATCTGGAAGCAGCCTTTCTCCTAGTTCATGTAGGTTTCTGGTTGACTTGAAAACGACTCGCAGCTCTCGCTGTGCTGCGGGAAGCTACGGAGGTGGAGTGCGTAGGCGGCAGTCAAAACACCGTGGCGGTCTAGCGCTCAATGCTCGCCTCGCGCCGCTTTCCTTCGCTAGGCATCTGATCTCAATTATCGTGATTCATGGCTTTCATATCGCCGACGATGACGACAGTGGCTTCCCCGTGGTGTTGTCGTTATTTTCTTCTCGTGCGAGGTTGAGCTCAAAGGCGGCGCGTGGCATTGACCCTATCGGGACTCACGCTGCGCCTCTTGCGATGATAAAGGACCGGAAATTGGCCGAGCCGTGATAACCAGAAACCACGGGAGATATGGTGCGATAAAAAAGAAAGAAAGAAAGAGTGTGCAGAGAGGTAGAAAGCTGGGAGCTTGGGGAGAAGGAATTGTGACTGGACATACTAGGTGAAGGGTGAAGTAGCCGCGCGAAATCAAACAAATTCACAAAAAGACTTCCGAAAGCACCAGGCCCTCCTAGGCTACAACGGCGATACGAATAGGTGGAGTGAAAAATAATGCTCATGTCGATCACTTCAGTTTAACGCAGAGTTTTATTTTTGTTTGGCAAGTTATTGCCAGGAACAAATGGTTCGCGTGTGTGTGCACTCCTTCACTCTTTTCTCTTCTAACTTTCATGCCGAAAGCGATGGGCAAGTCTCCATTCATTTCCCCTGTGCAGGGTAGCATACTGGTTATTCTAAACTGGTTAGCATCCTTGCCTTTCGTCTCTCTCCTGTTTTCCTTTTCTTTCTAGCAAATGCCTGATTGCGCGTGTGGAACGTCACAAATGCTTAAACATTTCGTAGTTTGCCTAACGTTGAACGCCTACTTGGCCAGATACAGTAATATCCCGACATACCAAAAAAAAAAAGTATACTCTTCAGAGCGAGTCGCTGTCTCAGTTACGTACTACGAAACCGAACTGTGTTCACCATGTGGCACACGCCATCGAGGTTCTTCTGTTATATGGTTTGCCTACGTCCTTTTAACAGCAAACACAACTTGCAACTAACCTAAGTTTATTATAGTTCTGACGTTTTGACAGCTTACCCTCTCCTCTAAATCTGAGATTCACTACAATAAAAAAGCCCATATACTATAAACAATGACCCCTCGTATCTTCCAAAGCCGAATGTAGGAATATAATGATAAAAAAGACACGTACAGCGAGGAGCTTTCTGCACTCTGTACCAGGAATTCAAGTGGAAGACCACGTAAGCTTGGGATAGCGGAGATTTGAACAACCGAATGGCGGGCGATGGAAGCATCCTAATGAAGTATGCTTTTTGGTCTGCGTATTTCATTTGACGGCGGGCAAAATTCTTGTTCGCATGACCTAGAACAAATAGAAAACGCGAGAAGTCTTGGCGCAATGTATGTGCACGTTTCATCAGCTGTCTTGTTTATTCAGCCGCATTCATGCTGTTCGCTTAGTAGTTGCGGCCACTACAGCGTGAAGCTACTAAGGTATTCTGCACAAAATTATAACAAGAGTGAAACAAAATCAGCTGTGCGCGTCCGTGCTTCGTCGGCAACGTTCAGACACTGCCGAAGACGCCGCTTTGTGGGAAGGTGCCATATAAGTACGGGTGAACGGAGACATGTTTGATTGAAACACGCTGTGCCAAATTTAGTGAAGTTCGTCGTACTAATAAATAGCAAGTTATCATCTGCGAACTACAGGAAACAAACGTTTAATTGACGTCATCAATTGGAATAGAAAAGTTTGCCGAAGTATGCTAAATTCACGAATAAACACACGCATCTCGCTTATCACTCCACAGCTCACTAATAAAAACGCTATTAGGATTTTGTAAACTCAAAAGGGCCCTAAAACACTTTTCCAAGGAATCGTTGGATAGTTTTATTAAAAAGAGGTTAAAATTTTTGGGGTTAGTCAAGTACGAACGCAGTTACAGGAATTTGTCGCACGCGTCAAGCGTTTTCCCTCTCCTTTCGTATCAGCGAGTGCGCTGAAAGCTACGCAGGGAGGAGGATGACAAGGGGGCAAGAAGATGCGTCCCTTCGTCAGCACGCTTCATGGCCTTGAGCAATTTCCTTTTCTTTTATTCGAACGCACGACTTACTTTCATGACACCGAATGCTCAAGCGTTAAGGTTTCTACGGCATTCAGTACGTTAAATTCATCTGAGCACCTTACAAGTTGTGGCTGAATATATATTAATTCGGTTTTCCGGCTCATATTTCCCACGACAGTACGTTTGCGAAGAAATCGTGGCACCAGCAACAGTATTATGCGACCTTGCAAAGACTTTCATCAGATTTGTACAATGGATATGCTATAACAGATAAGAGTGCGTACAACAGCAATATGCATACGCGTGAAAACATGAATTATTGAGAATAATCTTATAATATTCACGGCCAATTGTTCATATAACAATCCTTGCTAATGCTAGAGGGAAGAAGGGACCTCACTTATGGGCTTCATTGGTGTGATCTATGCAAGAGTGCCCGTGATCTTCTGAACCATTAACTGGTGAATTTGCTACATTGGGCGAGGCTACAACTGCACTAATGCAAAAATGGACGCTTGTACTAGCCTAAAACACCGGTGCAATTTTGCGCGTACCACTATACCGGCGACTGGCTCGCATTGTCGTGACCTGGGGCGATCACGGCCACGGTTCGGCTCTCCACTATGTAGGCAGGAAAACAGGCTCTTCGCGCATGCACGATGTGACGTCATGTTGCTCAGAATACATCGTTTATGTTGGCGTCCGTGCATAGACAAACGTGTGTGATCGGAAACCCCTAACAACCAAGACGTGGTTTCACGTGTGTATACGTTCCTTAATTCTAGTGCATTCTTCTTTCACGAACATCCTGGTTAAATGTATACCTTTCTTAGGTACTGACCTTCATTGCGGATAATTCTTGCATTATCTGCTTTTTCATCACGGGAGAGAGGTGCGACAAAGAGATAGAGAGCGAGAAAAGGGGAGGGATGGGAGAAAAGACAGCGATATAAATGCGAGAAATTAACTTTCTGTGCGGGGATAACGTAAGAACAACAATTCGGCAGATCTCACGCCTTGGGAATTGGCTCCATGCGAAGCAGTCGGCGAGTAATTGTCTATGCTGCATTTTTTGGCTTTGAGCCAAGCGTTACGAGGTGGACCGACGTGTTTTTTGTAAGTGTAGTAGTTGTGTGCATAACGTGAACTTACCAGGAACGTCGACTACACTAGCGTATAAAGGGTAACTTATGGTCTGACAATGTCAGCACTCACGTTAGAGCACAAAAGTCAGTATTATCGAAACGAAGTGAACTTTACGGCGCGATTATATGAATATCATACGTAGCTTTCGTTAGCGTATTCCTCCGGGGGCCAGCAACGCTTCAATATAGCTCGCCAAATCCTAGGAATACAAATGTAATGCTTATTAGACTGCTATAAAAGCGGAGCCAGCACTGGAACCACAGACGTTAACCTGACATGACGCCTGTATAGCAGCCGCACATATGTAATTTTTTGTTATAAAATTAGATTGCCAGCACCACAGCCACAATTGACGTTGCACAGATATTACGCCTGCATTGGGTGCTTTTCCAAAGCAACTTCTAGACCAAGTGTGGCTCTGTGGTAGAATACCTGACTAATACGCAGAATACTTGGGTTTGATTTCTGCTGGGATCCTAATTTTTATTCTTTGCATTCTTCGGGTCAACGCTGCCGATGTCTGTTCTCGCCTTCCTGGGTAGTCATAAACTGTCAATTACCTGTGGCGCATACCCGTAGACCGCGTCCCGTGGTAAACGGGTATGTGCCACACGTGTCTTGAGTAAAGGGTTTGACGACGTACACGAAAGGATTTTCACGTTATTCATGTCATAACCAGAGAGTCATATTCGTCAAATCCCCTTACCCTCCCATGCCAATTCTACACCAAGTCAAGGAGGCGATCACGACAGCACCCAGACGTAGGTGGCCAGATGGACAAAGAAATAGACAGGTACTTAGCCACAGAAACGCTCAAAGTGCCTTTGGTTCGCTAAGAAATGCGTCACATTTAAACACGACCAGGATTTATATGTCTTAGGATTGAAATGGCTGAGTTAGGTGCTGGTGGACGCCAAGGAGAGAGAAATCAAATCGATAAAACATAGTTGCAATCTGCAGTTTTACACCTTTTAGTAAGCACAACCTGCCACAGAAGATTCCATGGACTAGACATGTATTTGGCATTTGTCACTGTCAAGTTAAAAAGGAGTGTTTGAGACACTTTAACGATACAGCGAATTATACCGCGGATGTTTTTGACACACCAATAAAGCTTGAAGAAACTTCACCGGTCCTATGCACGTCAGTGTGAATTCATTGGCAGTGCCTCTGGTGCGAAGAGAAGATAGGAGGAGGAGGAGAAGGAGGAGGAGGAGGAAGGAAATGAAGGAAAGGCAGGGAGGTTAACCAGACGCGCGTCCGGTTTGCTACGCTACGCTGGGGAATAGGGATGAAGGGATTAAAAGCAAGAAAGAAGAGGGAAGATACTAACATCCGGAAACCTTACCGGCGTCGTTTTTCAATATGGCGTTTCATGTGTTTGAAAAAAATCACAGCATATCCACGGAGTGAATGATGATGAGTGGGCGAAGCTGCGGAGGTTCATCGGTAAACCGTGAATCTTCCGTGAATTCTGCCCAGTACATCATCACCGACGTGAGATCGGGCGCGTTTATACTAAAGGTTCGATGAGTTATGACGACTTGCAGCTCACTTTAATTTTACATGTACGCTGTGAATTTTCATTGTTTAGAAAACCATTGCTTTAGAAAACATCAGGCGTCTTTCGTTAAGCAGCTGGCGTCTTTTCGCTTTGCTTTAGAAACATCTGGCGTTCTTTCGTTTTAGTTTTAGAAAACATCTTTCGTCTTTCGTTGGTTTATTTCATCAATCAACGGCGTTTTGAACAAAATTTTTATTGTTTAATCACGCACAGGAGAAATCTCACCAGGCACTACCTTGGAGGTAAACAATGGCTGCTAATGGGAATGATACACAGAAGAAGTGGGCTTTTAGCTAACACTTACACTTCTACTTCTACTAACGTTTCCTACTGGAACATGCCAATGGCTGCTAATGGGGAATGAGAGACAGAAGAATTCGGCTTTTAGTTAACGCGCACGCTGCGAATTTTTTATTGTTCAACAACGCACAGGAAAAATCTCCCACCGGCATCACCTTGGAGGTCAAGATCTGGTACTAGCGTTACGACTGGTTACGCACTACTACGAGGGACGAACGGGTGCCGCCTTAATGAGCTTCGCCCCTAAAAAAAAAGGTCGTCTTGTTCAGGGTTTAGCGCACTCGGCATATTGCAACATTCACCGCGAATATTCCACGACACGACGCTGTGCAACCACGGGGTATGAAAAACGACTTCCCGTAACCTGAACTTGGCGAAGTATATTTTGTACGCGTGCGGTGTCTGCGGAAGCGGGAACAATGCTTCTCTGTCCTCCGAAACCTGTGGACGTATTTGTTTCCAGAGTCATTATTCATACGTTTATCTGAGGAGGAAGTCTGCGTTTTATAGCTACTCTTGCGTCGACGCCGTTCCCGCTCAACTTGGCCAGCGGGAGAAAGCCATTTGTTAAGTCGCGCGAAGCTCGGAAACGAGGACAGCTCCGAGCATGAATGATAAATTCGCAGACGCCTGCGATGCTTCATGAATTTCAGTGAAACGTGAGCATTCCTTCGCTCCGTGCCCTTTGCCCCTCGACAATATGTTTAACCTTGCACAGCACACGTTCTAAGAAGCAAGACGAAGCCTTTGCACAGCGGTAGTTTGCGAAATGTTGCCGCTGCACCCCCAGAAAACTATCAGCGTATCGGGCTACATCCATGGTTTCGACTCCGTTCGCACTTAGTATGTTACGATGAGTGGTTGTTGCTTTCTTTTTTTTTTCAATGTGGCTTACTTTTTAGAAACGAAGCGTGTACCTTACAATTGCGAAAGTTCCAGACAACATAGCACGTTCGGTAGGTCTATAGCGCGCGAGGCTGGGGAGGCTAGCGTGAATTCACGCCGAATTTGCGTTTGTATGAAGGAATAGTTTGAGGGGGGTTCAGCAGTCAATACTTAAAGCTTTTTTTGTTGTTGTTGTTTAGTTCGAGCAATAAATGAAATGGGGATGTAGCTCAAAAGTCGGCAAACTGTGAAAAACGTCTGTTATACTTTGTTTCATGCCAATTTGCGTTTTGTTGCCTTGTTTTCAGTTTTCGCGTTGAAGCCCACTGCATTGTCTTACACGCAGGCTCGCGCATTTCTCACGCGTTCATTTGCAACCACAAAAGCTGGTCACTAGAAGCGAGGAGATACACGTTTTGAAAAACGAATTTCTTGAGAAGCTTCTACATTATTGCACACTCTGTACGGCATGGAGGACGTCTTTCCCAGCAACTCCATTAGTCTATATAGCAGCAAGTTTTTCGAATTTCGCGAGAGATATAGTTATGAGCAACAGCACGGAGGCTCCGAGTTCGAGTGATGTTTTGACTTTCGTCGGCAATTATGTTTGAATAGAGAGAAAAAGAGAAGCGAAGACAAAAGGCAGGGAGGTTAACCATGCACTGGCATGGTGGTCTACCCCACAATTGGGGTAGGGGAATGGGGGAATAATAGATAAGAGAGAGAAAACAGAACAAGATCAGGAAAAAGAAGAAACGAACAGTTAGTGCGAACACATGCAACACGAACTCGCGCTGGTAGTTTACAAACGCTCGTGAAGTCCGGTCGTCTTCAAGCAGCACAATAGGTTTTTGGTGACCTTGTGCACGCACGAAACCGTGAGCCAAGGTCCGAGAAACTTATTTTCTGAAAGTGGTCTTGCATCAGGATGATGGAGTTTGGGCTCTAGAACACCTCGTAGAGTTTGATAGGCGGGCAGTGTTATAGAATGTGCTCAATCGACTCCGTACAGCCGCGCAAGTTGCATACCGCACCGTTGGCCATTGTAATGAGACAAGGATATGCATTCGTAAATGCCACAGCCAACCACATGCGACAAAGCAAAGTTGCATCTCCACGGGGGAGTACGGATGACAAGCTAAGTCGCAAATTTGGGTCCATAGAATACAAGCAGGAGTTCGAGAAACCCGTGTATTCCATTATTAACGTGGGAAGTGGCGAGCAAGTGATAGAAATTACCACGCAGCGTCCGATATAGAGTAGAGAGTCCGTTATGTAGCATGAGCATCCGCAGGTCTTTCCCATGATTCGAGCGGGAAGCTTCATCGGTGCGGTCATTGCCGACAATTTCGCAATGGCTCGGCAACCACTGAAATATAAATATTGTGCCTTTCCCGAGCGCTCAGTGGCAGTCATTCCTTATTTCATGCTCTAGCTGCTCAATGTCTTTTTTTTTTTATCCGGCGTACACTGGAGCATAGAAATGAAAGCTTCAAAACGCGTTACTGGGAACGCGATGAGCCAGATTTGCTTATGTAGTCAATATTACGCTCGACCGCAGCAGCTCTCCTCAGCTTCGGGGAGATGCGACCAACGTGTCGCCGCGCGAAAGGTCATAAACCGAGGCAGTAAGCCGCCGTTGATTGCCGGCAGTGACAAAGGCGAAGCAACCAATCTTGGTTTCGTCGACTCATTGAGCGTTCACCCCGAAGCAGTTCGCAGACGTGTTACTGTCGCGTTATTGGAACTCACGTCTAACATGGGACACCTCGTGCCTTCTCAAAGTGGTCACCGACCCCAACACTGATGCGGGGACTGGGTTGAATTCAACACCGGGTAAGGTCATACCGCCGTGGGATATTGAGATGTAACCAGCGCACATTTTTGAAGCGCAGTACTGCCATATAAATAGTCATTACAGTAAAATGACCACCTCTCGTATATGTTCAAATGTGTCCATATCTCTTCAAATGCGTTTTAAAGAAAATGTAAACAGTTTACAGCACTGTATACTGTAATATATAACAGCGGTGAGCTATCCCCAAGGAATAGTCTATCGAGAAGCTTAGTGATCAGGAAAACAAAAAAGTGAAGTGATTTAGAGTTCTCTGTACTCTACTGCGAGATAGCTGTGTGGAGCTGTCCCTCAAAAAATTGTTTGAAAAAAATGGGAAAGACTTCCAATGCGAAACGCTCTGCTATAGTAGAGCTGTAACATCGCAGCTGACCCTCAAATACATACTGTCATATTGCCAGGCGGTGCTTATTTATTTTATTTTAATGAGCTCGGACTTCACCCACAAGAAATTGTTACCACCGCTCGTGGCAGACCGTGAAGCTACGTTTGGAAAATTCGCGACTGTTTTAGACTGCTCTATTAAGGTTACGCGCAGGTCAGGAGTTTATTCTAAAGTCGGCTACAACGTAAGAATAGATGTAATCTCCACCAACAGCTATCGCTGTCTCACCCAGAGAGAATTTGTCTGCATGCCCTATCCTATCACACTTGCTCATTTTCGTGACGTCAAGGAAGGACTTTTCGCGCATTTCATATAGGTGATTTTCCCATACAGACACATGTTCGTGACGCTGGTTTTAGGTCAGAAAACGTGAACATCCTTCCCAATTTCAGCGAAGATTCCGACATCGTTGCGCAGACAAATAATACTTAAGCTAGGGCAACGAATCTTAGTATGCGTAGTATTTACATTAACAGCGAAAGAATACTTAAGGTTAGAACGGAAACCACCTAGCACGACTCCTGCAAAGATGAATGACAAGCGCGCCGGCCATTCATCTGTATTTTCTGCATTTTCTCTGTCTATAGACGTAGCATAAAGACACCCCATTGGCTCTGGAGATATTACAAAGGTATAGAAGCAATGTTCATAAAGAAATTCAGAGTAATCTCTATACATTACCAGAGAATTATTATCGGAACGCAGAAGATGACCGTCCTCCATGGCTGCTTATGCACTACCAACCATCGAGCTGTCAGTAGATGGTATAATCAGAAAAAAACACACGTTTATTTCAGCGGCTCACTAACTGGAGCTTTGCCAGGTATATATGTAAATTCAGGATGCGTATATGCGTATACAGATGACTCCAGTGTTAAAACCTCTTCCATTTCAGCATTTATTGAACCACGCCCCCGCATACAAGAGTAATTTAAGTTATTTCACTCGACATCATCCACAGCAGTTGAGTCATTCACTATTCTGTGTGCTGCTAAATGTATAAGCACTGCAGGAGATACGCGAGAAGGGTAGTTTTCTGCAATTAGTGTGCGGCACTGACATCACCTTGCAGCAAAACAACGAAAGCAATCAGTGATACTATAGCATACGAAACACTTAAGGACCACACGTGAAACGTTCAATAAAAATCCTGTGGATACGTGGACCATGCAACATTCCTGGCAACACGGCAGCCGATGAAGCAGCACGACAAGCACATCGCAAAAATGCTATGGCTTCTCTATCAATTTCGAAATATGAATTGCGCAGCATTATCTGTATTATCTTTAAAAAAAAGAAACCACCCTTTATGTACTTTATTGTTTCTCTGGATTGGTTGCTATGGTAATGTACCCTCGCCCCACTTGTACGATATGCCATGAAAATGGCTTTCGTGGGAAATAAATGAAACAAAAATAGGAGATCAACAATGCGACGAGGGCGACCGTCCTAATGAAATTCCAGGAAGCGATGCGCACTGTCCATTTGATGCAAGTTTACTGCTTCGCACAATGGGCCTGAAAATGTGGTTATATCTTCTATTGCTTTCTTCAGCCCAAAGGGAAATTTCGGGCGACCTCACTTATACTGCAGAGGTTCTGAAGCTGAAAATCGCATTTCCATTTGCGAGAAGCCCTTGACCCTGTGCCGGGAATCTCCTCTAGGAGAACCTCGGATAATGTTTACTTAAGCTTTATTTTTTTGTTCTTCCTGCGCAACGAAGCGACCCCGGGCTTCACACGATTCCCCGGGGCATGTTCATCGGTTCAGCATGAACGTGTTTGTTTTGCTGAGCCCGGCTCTTACGTTTTTCGAAAGTGTTCCCGTCTAGTTCTCGTTGCTTTTTTTTTTGAACTTTTTATTGTGTACTGTGGTGCCGTGCACATTGTGGGTACGCATTTAATGCGCCCAACGTTCTTCCCTCCGGCTAGAAATTTCTTGTTGTTTTCTTTTCCAGCGGCAGATGTTTACAGCTTCCAGGGCCGACCTACAATTTTCCGGGTATCCCGGAGACCGGGGATCTTTTATCTTGTTTCACGGGCACGGGAATTCCATTCGTGTGACCTTTTAAAGACGGTATCCAGGTGGTGGCCCGTGAACTCTACCCGAATTCAATTTCTTTCGCGAAACTGCATGCCGCTTCGTGCTTTGTGCCGAACAGAGATTGTTGTTCAGTTGACGGGCCATCACATTCAGAAAGCACGCAGCTGCTCGATATTCACATGTCTTCCACAAGTCTTTCGCATGTATTACACACATATTAACATATCGATATTCACAAAAGAAGCATTGGAAAAAGAAGACAGCTTATGCATAGTGCAAAGTTGGAGCAAATCGAACACTTGTAAGGGCTTCCTTGCACCCGATAACTCGATGACGCATTAAAAAAAACTGCTTAGCATATTATGCGTTATCCGTATGAAAATTCATTAATTCACAGCGCATTCTTTTTCTTTCTTTCATTCATTTATTCTTTTTTTTAGCACAAGCACAAAAAGAACAAGAATGAAGCATGCACAAGTGCAAAGAGGTTTTGACGACAAACGCGTGTCACTTTTAAGTATGTCTTCTAGTTAGCTTTGTAAATGTGCAATGGATGGCGGTAAAACAAAATCTGTCATTTCATAGCACGCGTGACGTCACGAAAGAATCTCATAAGCCATTGATCGGTGCGAACATACCGCTCATGCTTTCTTCTCAGTAAACATGATCCTCAGAAATGTGCATGCATGTACCGTTAGAAAGAAAATGTATTTTTCATCGATTGATTTCAAATTGAAATATCTTTTATGATGTTTCTCTTTCTCTGTTTCAGCAGAAAACAAACAAATTACAGGATATCCACGGGTGAATGATGAAGAGCTTGGGCGAAGCTCCTGAAGCAATCACGGTTACACCGTGAAATGTTCAGTGGTTTCGCCCAGCAGTAATCAAAACGATATGTCGCTTTGATTATTTTTCTTTTTTCCTTTTCTTCTTCATTTATCATTATTTCTTGTTTTTTATTTTTATTTTTATGTTTATTTTATTTTATCTTTTTTCTATCTACGGGACAGCGCCATCTATTGAATGATACGGGAGACGCGACGGCGGGGACACGCCGGATGGAGCGACAACCGACCGAGTGATGCAATAAGGAGCTCCGCTCCTAAAACAATGCTTGTCTGGGTGGAAGAGGTCATCGCAGACACGCGACCATCTACAAAGCCCACCAATTTCTCTTGAATAAAGTTGTTTCCTCCTCCTCAGTGGTTATGGTAACACTGACCTATTCGCACCCACTTCGCGCGCTTTTGAATTCGGAGCCGCGCTCACATCGTTGTGTTACCAGGAGCGATAAACAACGCCACTACGCTGCACATCAAAGAGCGAGCATCGTTTCTGATCCCGTATATGTAGCGAGCAGCACCATTTCCTGTTTGCCGAGGCGAGAACGCAAGTCTGACATCCACGTATAGAGATGCACTGAGCGTTCAATTTATGCACTTCAACTACACCGGCATTCCCGGCATCGAGGCGGCTCTCGTGAAATGTTTCGCAGGAAATGCGTTTTAGCGGAACAGCATTCGAGGCAACTTTAAAGCCCCCCAAAGTGTCAGCTTAAGGGCACCTCTTTTTCCTTGCGCACAACAATAAAGAAATAAGTGCTCTGAAGGAGGTGTGACTGCATTCCCCCAGTTGGCATTCCTGTGAGATATTCAGTCTTTCCACATCCCTACGGTTGTACTTACGTTATGCTAAGCGTATGACATTTAATACAGTGCCATGACTTAGCTGCTATCGTAAAGCAAGGGGCACGTAAAGCTGTGCTGTGAGACGGTGTCTTCACAGAGACTTTTTTAACTACTAACATCAATGTTCTTTTTTCAATAACCGCATTTATTTTTTAATCCATAGTACGAAAGAAACTTCGCAGTGTTTTCCAGCCCATATTCAACATAACATTTTGTTCCCTTCGTACTGCTGCGTCCCTCTAACATCTAAATAAGATCATTCTTTCTGGAGCGTGGTACACGCTAACGACTTAGAAGAGGCCGTACGGTGCTATGAGAAGAATTCAGCAACAGAGAAGACGCCAAAAATGTTGTAGCTGAGTGTACTTTAGGCTCAGTTTTGGATTACAGATTTGGATATCTACGCGAAATATCTACTGACCTGGAAATGCACAGAGAAATCAGAGAAAGAGAGAGCGTTAAGGTAGACAGAGAGGTGCGCCGCCTAACTAGTGATAGTTTGTTTTGACTCATTATTCGGTAAATGCGACAAGGGAAACATAATAAGCAGAGAGACATGACCAGCGAAGTGAAGTGAACACGAGATGATTTACACATGCAAGAAGTAAACGGGCCGATATCCTTACTAAAGCACTCTGTATGTCATTCCAATAATTTCATATGTTTCCACTCACGGAATTCATAAATCTTCCATATATTTTGCATATATTTCCGTAAAAACCTTACGGAAGCATACGAAAACATTGGAATGGCATATCGCATGTTTCAGTGGTCATAGGGGAGACAAAGCCAGAAACATGTTTTCTTTTCCTGCTCACCGACCGGGTGTACGTATCATGTGAACATACAAACTGCCTAATCAATTTCGATAAATAGAGTTTTATAAAGCATCAGAGACCTTGGCCTCTCTTTTTGAGTAATGGCAACTTTGCAGCATAGGTCTTGTCAAATCCCCTAGAACAAGCCGAACTCCTTTCTAACCAAAAAAGGAAGCCCAACCGGGGCTATAAAACATAGGGACACAGTGATGCACACGGAACACCACAAACGGAAGCGTGGTTTTCTGTGTGCCTCACTGCGTCCTTGTCTTCATCAAGCGCGTCCAGAAATACAGTATGCTATTCCAAATAGCCTAAGAAACAGCACTCCCGAAGATAGAAAACCATACGGCCAGCCCACTGCGGAGAGCTCTGCAATGCAGGCCTCGGCGTATCGAGGCTGAGCATTACAGGACGACTCGGATATCTCTTCATTTGACCGACAAACGATACCGGTATATCATATAAAGCACTTCTTGCTCTAGATTCAGACAGGACTAGGACATGCCGATATTCCTTTGACATACGGGCCACCCACCGAAACCGGTGGCGGAATACAGTGCCGGGCTCGGTCGCGGCTCACGTCCCTCGCGAGTGGTTGGATTTCGCTGCTCACGCAGTAATCTTGCTTACGCATGCGCCGACCTCGATGGTCTCAGCCTGAAAGTGCTCTCCTGACCTCAAGTATGACAATCCAGCTGGTGAAGCGGTTTCTTGCGCACTGCAACGGTGCAGCAGCGCGATATAAGGCGCATCCATCTGTCACAATGATGAGACGTAGTAGAACAGAATCCATTTGTGAGATCTTGTCGATTAGGTGTAATAAAATGCGACTTCAGGTATGTCGTGAGGTAAAGGATTGTGCTTCTGCAAACTGGCATGCTTTGGTTATTACCTAGAATTGTAGTTTGCAGTGCTTGAACAATGCGCAGTAATCATAAGGCCTCCGCCCCCCCTCCCTTTTTTTTTTCTCCCTGATATGTATTTTACTGCAGTACTGCTGATGCTTCACGAATTGTCATACTTCGATTACTGGCTAACGCAGCGGTTCACAGGGCTTAAACAATGCACGTATATTAGCTTTGAAGAGAAGGAGGAGGAGGATGTGGTAGATTGCAAGCGCATCCAGCCTTGCGAGATATGCAGGCAATTGTCCCGCACGGTTTCTTCCTTTGCCTCCTTCCCTTTAACCAGAGACAAATAAAGTTGTGCATTCATTCATTCATTCATTCATTCATTCATTCATTCATTCATTCATTCATTCATTCATTCATTCATTCAGGTTATTTTCCAAGCATGGTCGTTTGAGATGGCACACACTTCATCCAATCTTATATGCAAGATTTCCAAATTTCGATGAACCAAAGTTATGTCATTAAATGACATATCGCTGTATGTTAATGAAAGCTCTAAGTTAGGCAAAGAAAGGTTACTGTTGCTATTACTGTGGCATGTACATCATGAACAGCTTTATAGGCAGATGTTTATCGTATTATGTCGAACAGGGAGCGTAGCTCAAGTACTGTCAAATGACAAATTGCTGGTTATCGCTTCAATAAGTGTGTTCGGGTTCAGTCAAGGAAATTTCGCTGATATTCTGTCGACACCACAACCATTTCGCCACGTGGGATCAATTAATTTAGGGTCATATCACAGCAGCGTCCAATCGTGGCCTACGCCGGCATACAGGGATGCGACCTCTCAAACTTCCTTTGTTCGTCTCGATTACATTATTGGTCGGGCGAGAAAGGTCAACCGGAAATGAATGTGAACACTAACTTTGCGGTACTCATACGAAATTACACTGCAAAATATTCAAGCGCGGTGCTCCTCAAACTCAGCGAACTTGAAGCCTTGAGCTTCAGTGAGCTGCCTGTAGCACGCAGCATAAAAGCGTTGCCTGGAAGATTGAATAATTGAAAAGGGCAAACGGCCTAACACGTGTTGGGCGCCTGTGACTACACCTAAAATACAGGCCTTAGTACAATCATTTCATGGACATACATCGTGAAGTGCTTAGCTACAGAAAATAAAGTTTGTCGCTGTGGATTGCGCCATAAGCATGGGCACATATTCTGAGAATCTTTCTTGCGCTAGCATTGTTCGCTATATGAAATCCCTGTCGCATGTCAAGGGAAAGGTGGTAATAAACGTCGCCGGAACAATTACGTGCATGACTAACTAACACAGAGAAACGCGATTTAGGCGCTTGCGTATTCAAAAGACATAAAAAAATGAGGGCTGTTACTTCTAAATTGTTTTTTTAAATTTCACGTGATCGGTGTTATCACTGCGCTATATTGGTTTCAACGCATTCAGACTTCGCTTGATTTGTTTTCACGTGACCAAGTGAGGAAAATGCATCCTTGCGAATAATTTGGCGCCCAATTATTTGCTAAACAGCCGTGTCAAGTTAATTAAACATGTGCAGTACGTAACGGAATCTAAACAAAATATATACAATATGTCTTCTGCAGAGCGTAATCTACATGTGTGCAACGACAAAATACCGGTTCTCGATCATCACAAAGGAAGTGCGAAAGAACGGAGAAAATAATGCTTTATTAGTATGCAAATATGAACGGAACATAGGGGTCACCAGCGAAGCTTGAAAATTAGCGACATAATTCAATTTTAATGAACTGCTCGCAGTTCTTCCGATGAAACATATTTGTAAAAGCTGTCGCTGCTCTTCTAAGAAAACTCACTACGCTGTGTTAGACGGAAACTTCGCAGAATCGTTGATCGATGTGGTGGCAGAATACGAAAAAGTGAAACAGGAATAATAACCTATGTTGGCAACAGTGTCATAAAGAAACGTGTTCACAATGGTTATGTTCTAGTGGTGCTGTATGAGGAGACGAAACGCGGTATGCACCTAAACCGACATCAAAGGATTTGTCTACACGAATCATCGAGCAGACCAGTAATGAGTCAAAAAGGGCCGAATATACGAAGTTTTCTTCTCGAACCTAAGTACTGTTACTTAAAGAAGTACTGTTACGGGCAAGCCAAAGAGGTGTCATTAACCAAAACAAGAACCACCGGGGTCAACACAACCAAAACATTTCTGCCCTGCGTTGGTGTCCAATCAACGCTCCGGCTACACTTACTCTTGCTTTAAATGCGGAAGCCATTTCATGGTAAGCTATTCCTCGGCCGAGCATATGCGCGCATATTTCTTATTTTGCGGCCGCTTGACGACTTTATCAACAAAATGTGACGTACATACATCTTCCTTCGATGATAAATTTGCATATGATTTAAATATTCTTGTGCGCGTGTTACGTTCTGTGCGTTACACTTAGTTTATATATTTTTTTGTAATAGGCTTTGGGGCTTCTCATTTCAAATGGCACTTTTCTGTTAGATTCGGCTTGTCAGTGGGTTCGCTCCTAATAGATTTGCCGGATAAGTCCAATATATGTTCTTCCACAGCAGGGGCGTAGCGAAGGGGGGGGGGTTGGGGGGGTTCAAACACCCCCCCCCCGAAATTTTTCAGTTTTGCTTGCGTATATATACAGGCACACATACAAACGCACGCACGAACATACATAAAGTATGGTTGAACCCCCCCCCCCGAAAAAAATTTCTGGCTACGCCCCTGTTCCACAGCGCATTCTAGTTAGTGAAGGAGGGAAGAATTCCTCGCATTCGTACTCTATTTCGTTCATGGCAGCTACCAGTGGGAACACGAGTCTTGCCAGCATTCTTTTAAATTCTTGCAAGCTTACTGTTGCAGTCTAAAGGTAAGCGGTACAACTACAGCAGGTGTAAGGATCTTCCGTATGGGGGGAAGTTTCCGCATCCTACTGATAAAGCGACCTGCGGGTATGCAGAACTGCGACTGCAAGGCAACTAATTTGGTCGCTCAAGACTATAAATTATAAGCTTTCACACTCAGGCGCAACATATATTTCAGAACAACTTGACGATAACACTGAAACTGTTCCGATAATCGTGTTACATGTTGTCATATTCTCACTGTTATGGCATATTGATTTCAGTAAAGATTTAGGAACGTTATTTGAGGTTGTTGAATTGGCCTGCTTTGCAGTATCCGTCCACTTTTGCGAACACATCGAATAGCCGTTCCAACAACTAATGTCCGCAAGCGCGAACACACGAAGCCTGACGGCATTAAGGTAACTGCAGAAGCTTCAACTCAGTCTACCTACTTCACCATTTCGCCACGGATGCATGCGCCCAACTGAAACGTTTGTTTGCGAAATTAGCAGAAGTTCAGTCAGCACCAGGGTTGCCGATTTGGCTACCTTGCACCAAGTTGTCTACTTTTTAGGCTGGTGGCGGCAGAAACAACGTCCGGCTATTTGGTTACTTTTTTGGCTACTTTCTTGTTCCCTCTATTTGAAGCAAATTATCAATATCTTGTAACGTCGCAGCCACTGGTGTTCGAGTATGCGATGTTAAAAAGATGGCGACCAAGGCTTGTTTCAAGCTCCCAGACTTGAATATGACACTTTCTAAGCAGAAAAGAAGAGACCTTTGGATACGTAGCTGGCAATCGAGGGAAAACAAGGTGCTTCATTTTGCAGAACACCTATTGCTGAACGCGACTTTAGACTGCAATTGAAAGTGAATAGGAGAATTGAAAGCGCTCTGCATTCAAGACCCTCAGCACTCATTAACATTAGGAATAGGACATCCGATTAACCGTATGTGTTATTTCTCAGAATTAGGTACGGTCTGTAACTCGGGAATATTAGCTGCTCGGACTTCACGCGACAAACGATTGCGAAGAGGACTTCAATTAAAGCTTCAATCCAAATAACTGAGATTTTGAACACAAGCATTCAGTAGTCATTTTTATTATCGCCACGAGGCTATATTCTAGTTTGTCAGTGCACTTAGTTGGGCCAGTTGGTTCTGCATGTCGATGAGGTGGATGCGCTTGAAAGACGAGGACGAAGAAGAGACGGGACACACAGCCGCCCACTGTGACGGCTTACGCAGAATCGTGTGTCAGCATAGCTTCATTGACATTATCTAAGAAAGAGATAGCATTTTTGAGTGCTCAATAACGTGTAACGCGCAGGCCCTGTGTCACGTGCTTAAGTGTATATAAGTGACGCTACCCCCTTTTTCCAATAAACAAGTTGTAAGTTGCGCACTGTGTGTCCCGTCTCTTCTTCGTCCTCGTCTTTCAAGCGCATCCACCTCATCGACATATATTCTAGTCTTTTCAAGAAAAGTTACGCAGTAGTCGTGAAGAGAGTGCGATTTGTGCAACAACGCAAGGAACTTCGAAATCCTACACGGAGTGATTGCTAAAGTCAACAATTTGTGCTTCAATCTCAGCAATTATGATTTTTGAAGAGTAGTTACTGTGCTTATTTACATTTCCACCAAAAGGCTCCTGCATTTATTCATTTATATAAAAACATCACAGTTGTTTTTAGACAAATGGGGTTACATTTGGCGACTTTTACTGCTCTTGGCTCAAGTTGGCGACTCTTTCGCTAGTTTTTCAAATTTCTTGGCTATTTTGTGTGTTTTCGACCTGGCGATTCTGGTTAACACTTACCCTTATTTTGATAACATTAGGCCACGTTAGTATTACTTTAGCTATATTCACCCGACTGTTTGCGCGGCCCGACGACCAGCCGCTTTCTGAGCAATCCATTTTGGACTAACGGAAAGCTGGAGCTTCGCACCAGAAAGATACGAAGGCGCTGCTGACGTTTCTGCGAGGGACCCGCCTTGTTGAACGATTTGACACTCCCGTATGTGTGTTTTCTGACTTGCCTCCCTCTCTTTCTCATTATTCTCTTCCTTGCTTTCCTGTCTAACCCCACCCTTTCCCCAGTGCTGGGTAGCAAACCTAATCTCGCTCTATTGATCCGACCTTATCCAACACTAGCCGAAATCAGAGATGATTTAGCTCACAGCAGGCAACATCAGCACCAATCATCAAGTGCTAATCAGTGCTCGCAGTACGCGAGTAACTATTCTAGGGCTGAAAAATCGGCCGCGTTTGGTCGCTTGTTCACAAATCTCGTATGGGCACGCTATAAGTAGGGATTCATGTTTTCGGATAAATAGAAAAAAAAAACTCGATAAACACTCGCCGGTAAAATTATTGACAATTCAGAATTTTCCGACAAACACCGATTTTAACGGCCAATATGACCCTGTTCTGTTTTCTATTTTACATCCTTATTCTCCTCCCCATGTCTAGGATAGCAAACCGGCACTAGTCTGGTTAACCTTCCTACCTTTCCTGTTGTCACGGAAGTATGCTGGTGCCTGGTTCGCTCGTCGGGCTGTGCGAAATGAATCACGGAGGCCGATGGTTTCAAACAAAAACTCCCATTTCATTCCCCGAAAAACTTTACAAGACAATCCCACAACACAAACACGCACACTTGAAGAAACAAAGAAAAGGCAATGTCTAAATGTCTCGCGTTTCGACGTCCGCTCCCGTTCGCGTGTCACTAGTCGTCGCGCTTACGTTTCCGGCGTGCCCTCCGGTCCGTTGCGAGTCCCTCTCACGCTGGATGCCGACACGCCGTATCCATTCTCCACAGTGGCGCAAGCATTGAAGGCACCACTGCAGCCGTTGTCCCGGTAGTTCCTCGCCGAGGCAGGTGCTCGGGCGGGAAACTGCAGCCCAGGGTCAGCGGTAGTTCCGAGACTGCTCGCCGAGGACGGTGCTCGGGCGGGAAACTGCAGCCCAACGCCAGCTGCAATTCCGTAAGCTGCTCGCCGAGGCAGGTGCTCGGGCGGTCGCCTGCAGCCCAGGGTCAGCGGTAGTTCCTGGCGCCGCTCGCCGAGTCAGGTGCTCGGGCGGTAGCCTGGGGCAAGACCCAGCCAGAACTTCCGCAGCTGTCGGCCTCTCGAACGCTCTCTCCTGGCCCCCTCGTTCCTCCTTGCGCGCGCTCTCCTGTTCCAATCTCGCCACCCCCCGCGCGCTCTTTTTCTCTTCTTCCTTTTTCTCTTTTCACTGCAGCCTTGAAATTATTCGTTCCAAAATACCTTCTTCCTCTTCTTCTTTTCCTGACCTTGTCATTCTTGACAATGGCCCCCAATATTTTGAGTTTTCGCTCCACGAAAACTTTCATCCCCACCACCACCAGACACTTCACTGTACCGCACAACACGTCACTGCACGCCACACTTCACTTCACTGTTGCACCACTGCAATTGTACGGAGCTCACTTGCACACTAACGCGCACATCACTATGTATCGGCGAGTCAGTCACACTTCACTGTCATCTCACAACATCAATAAAACTGCCCTACTCGGTATGTGTCCGTACGGATTTTCGTATTTCATCGTTCTACTCATAAAATCTGCGCCAACATTGTCCCTCCCTTTTATGTACTGGACTGAAAAACTGTACTCCTGTAAGATAAGGCTCCACCGCATGACTTTGGCGTTAGTATGCTTCACCCGGTTGAGGTACTCCAGCGGCTGGTGATCCGTTTGCACCACAAACTGGGTGCCATACAAATAAATGTGAAATCGTTTCGCCGCCCATATTAAAGCATAACATTCCTTCTCCACAGTAGCATAGTTTCTTTCCCGGTCATTCAGCTTCCGACTTGCGTACAAGACCGGATGCAAGATCCCATTAGCTTCCTGCAAAAGCACCGCTCCTATACACCTTTCCGATGCATCCGTTCGCAAAACAAACGTCCTACTGAGATCTGGTGCCATAAGGACCGGGGGTTCAGCCATACACCGCTTCAGTTGCTCAAATGCTTGCTCATGACATTCCAGCCAAGGTAATATGTTAGGCGCGTTCTTTTTGGTGAGATCGGTAAGGGGGCTCACTATATCCGCATAATGAGGGATAAATTCTCTATAGTACCCTGTAAGGCCCAAGAACGACCTCAACTGCTTCTTGTTCAGTGGCCTTGGCGCACAGTGTATCTTCTCAATTGTGTCAGGATGAGCTGCGACGTGTCCCATTCCCAGGGTGTGCCCAAGGAAGGTAATCGCTTGAAACCCAATTTGGCATTTGGTCGGTTTCACTGTGATCGCCGCCTCTCGGAGTCTACGAAATACCTCCTGTAATGTTTTCAAATGCTCCTGCCAAGAATCTGTCGCCACTAGGATATCGTCGATGTAATGTTCCACGTTTTGAAGTCCGTGCAGTACTATTTGCATAAGTTTAGTAAAAGTCTGCGCCGCAGTTTTCAGTCCGAAGGGCATGAATCTGAACTGAAATAACCCTCGTGCACATGAAAAGGCCGTTTTCTCTTTTGACGCTTCATCCAAGGGTATCTGCCAATACCCTTTAGTTAGATCCAGCTTAGAAAAATACTTACTTCCCGCAACCTTCGCAAAGACTGCGTCAACCCGTGGTATCGGCTCCGAGTCATCCATCAGAACCTTATTTAGACGCCGAAAATCCACACAGACTCTGTTAGACCCGTCAGACTTCTTTACCACCACTAGAGGTGAATTGTACGCCGATGTGGAACGCTCAATAATCCCCAAGTCTAACATCTGTTTGACTTCCGTATCTATGTCTTTCTGTACAGCTAGTGGCAGAGGATACTGTTTCACATGAACTGGCCTCTCCGTGGTAAGTCGCATACTGCACTTGAGCAACGTAGTCTTGCCTGGGAGGTCTGAGAAGATTTCGTCGAACTCTTCTAACACGTTTTCCGCTTCTTTCTTCTGCACATCATTTAGATCGGGGTTTATGACCACCTTCTCTCGACCCATTGTTTTGCTGGTACTGTATGTGGGTATTTCTTCTTCGTATGAATCTCCCAACTCCGTCTCCGTAACAACCATGCTTGCGACGTCTTCTGCTTTTTCGGGTTGCCTGTCCTCGTATCTCTTCAGCATGTTGACATGCAGTACCTTTCGCCTTTCTCCAATTTCAAGCTCGTAGTCGACATCAGTCACTTTCTTCTTGACCTCAAAAGGTCCCTTCCAACTCATTGTGAGCTTGTTGTTGTCACTTGGTAGGAGTACCAGTGCCTTGTCCCCAACCTGCAGAACCCTTTTTTGGCTTCTCCTATCATAATACTTCTTATACGATGCCTGGGCCTCGGCGAGGCTCTCCCGTGCGATGCGACATGTTTCTTCGAGCTTGTCCCGCAGTTCCAATAAATATACATACGAAGACTTTTGCTCTTCCTTCAATTCAGTGCTCGACCACACTTCCCTAAGAACCATTAATGGTCCTCTAATCGCTCTTCCATAAATCAACTCGAAAGGCGAAAAGCCAGTGCTAGCCTGCGGCACTTCTCTATATGCAAACAAGAGTGCAGGAAGGTATCGATCCCATTCCTTGGGTTTCTCCTGGCACACCTTGCGTAGCATGCTCTTGAGCGTGCCATTGAACCTTTCCACCAGGCCGTTACACATGGGGTGATACGGTGTCGTCAGGAGGTGTCGCATAGACAGCAGTCTACAAATCTCCCTCATCAATTCCGAGGTGAAATAGGTTCCCCTATCCGTTAATATCTCTCTCGGAACCCCATACCTTGTAAACATTTCCACCAAGGCCTCTGCTATTGTTACCGTATCCGTGGTTTTCATTGGAACCGCATCCGGGTACCGAGTAGCCACATCCACCATTGTGAGTATGTACTTATTTCCTCTGTGGGATACTGGTTTCATAGGTCCAACAATGTCCACTGCGACTCTTTGAAAAGGTTGCTCAATGATAGGCATAGTCTTCAAAGGTACCTTCGAAACCAAACCTTTTGGTGTGGTTCTCTGACATGTGTCACAAGAACGTACAAAACGTTTAATGTCGCTTTGCATACACGGCCAAAAAAATTCTTCAGCGACTCTGCTAGCCGTCTTTCTTACTCCCTGATGGCCAGCCATAATAGTGTCATGTGCCAAGTCGAGGACAGCCCTTCGTAAACTCACCGGCACTGCTAACTGTCTCTTTTCTCCTCCATCCTGGGTCTTGACTATTCTGTACAGCAGCCCTGCCACCTTCTCAAACTTATGCACGGCCCGACTCCTCTTACAATGAATCCATTTGCCCTGAATCTCAAAACACCGTCGCAGCGTACTGTCCGCTTCCTGCATTTTCCCCATTTCTGCTGCAGTTATGTCCATGACTGCCACCGATTCGTTCTGCTTGGTGTCACCCTTTTCCTTTTCGCCCTTGTTCCTGTTGGCTCTCTCCACTGCATAGGTTGACTCTTCCCTGGTGTGCTGATCGACGCATCTCTCGTCACGTTTACCCTCAACCTTAGGGGGTTGAAACCCCGTACCCTCGGCGCGTGTTGCCGTAGGCAAGCTCCAGAGGGGATCCGGATCGTCGACTCTTCTGACCCCTGGCACATTACCGAGAATTACGTCGTAAAGGGGGTCTTTGACACATCGGGCTTCAATCCATCCGCAGTAATACGGCGACAAAATCAGTACCCTAGCAACTGGCATCCGCCGTACTGTTCCATCAGCCAAACGAACCTGCGTTTCGGTACCCGTAATATCCGTTTCTGGCACCATGGATTGTCTTACAAGGACAACGTTGGAGCCCGTATCTCGGAGTACCGATACTTTACGTCCTTGTAACATCCCCACGACCACTGGCATAGCAGCTTCGACGTCTCCCGCCTTGGAAGATGTCGTAACCGCACTTGTCTTATCCCTGTACTCCTGGTTATGTTGTTTTTCCCTGTCAGCATCAGCAGGGCTTTTGTCTGCAATCATGCAGGCCGTTTTATTTCCTGCCCTTTCACGGCAGGCTTCTGCTGTGTGCCCACGCCTTCCGCACCGGTCGCATTTCGACGATGAACTTTGAGTGCGACCCGCGACAGAATTCGCTGCTCTATGCCCAGTCTTGTCACAGAGGTAGCATTTGATTGCACTCCGGGTTTGCTCTTTCTTTTCCAAACCTCTTTCATCTTGGCATTTCCCTAAATTCCTTTGCCCTTGAGCTTCCATATAACGGTCAGCGTGTTCGGACAACTCAGCGACTGTCTTCAAGTTCCGCTCCTTCAGAAATATTGCCACTCCCTTGTGACCCGATGTCAGGAATTGTTCGGCAATCATGCTATCCCTCAGGTCCTCGAATGTCCTCTCTATGTTAGCCATCTCCAACCACCGATCAAAGTAATTGGAGATTCGAGCAGCGAACTGCTGTCCTGTCTCATTTTCCTGTGGTTTAGAGCTCCGGAATTTCTCTCGGAAACCCTCGGCAGTTAATCTGAAGCGCTGGAGCAGAGCCTTTTTCACCTTGTCATAATCTAGCGCGTCCGCTGCTGGCATCCGGCTAAAAACGGCCAATGCCTCTCCCACAAGGCACATGCTCAATCCAGTCGCCCAGTCACTCCTCTGCCAACCTTGTCCTATCGCTATTCTCTCGAACCGCTCTATATAAGCGTCGAGGTCATCTCGCCTGTCGTCAAAAGGTGCGATTAACTTACGCGGACTCACTTTTGGAGGCTGGGGTAACATCTCTGACCTATCTGGTACTCCCACACTAGTGCTTGCGCGCAACTGCAGTTTTTTCTCTGTGATCTCCTTTTCCAACATTAAGTTTCTATACGTGCGCTCGTCTGCAGCTTTCGCTCTCTCTTCATCTTCTTTCGCAGCCTCTCGCGCCTCTTCTCGTAATCTTTTCTGTTCCTCATGATAGAGCGACATTATGGCCTCAGCCGACAATCCCGCGGCACTACCGGCTGCCATCAAGCGTTCCAGATCCATTTCGCAGCTTCAGACAGACCTAGGCATGTGACAAAGTTACATGGATCCTGGCAGGCTCGCCATTGTCACGGAAGTATGCTGGTGCCTGGTTCGCTCGTCGGGCTGTGCGAAATGAATCACGGAGGCCGATGGTTTCAAACAAAAACTCCCATTTCATTCCCCGAAAAACTTTACAAGACAATCCCACAACACAAACACGCACACTTGAAGAAACAAAGAAAAGGCAATGTCTAAATGTCTCGCGTTTCGACGTCCGCTCCCGTTCGCGTGTCACTAGTCGTCGCGCTTACGTTTCCGGCGTGCCCTCCGGTCCGTTGCGAGTCCCTCTCACGCTGGATGCCGCCACGCCGTATCCATTCTCCACAGTGGCGCAAGCATTGAAGGCACCACTGCAGCCGTTGTCCCGGTAGTTCCTCGCCGAGGCAGGTGCTCGGGCGGGAAACTGCAGCCCAGGGTCAGCGGTAGTTCCGAGACTGCTCGCCGAGGACGGTGCTCGGGCGGGAAACTGCAGCCCAACGCCAGCTGCAATTCCGTAAGCTGCTCGCCAAGGCAGGTGCTCGGGCGGTCGCCTGCAGCCCAGGGTCAGCGGTAGTTCCTGGCGCTGCTCGCCGAGTCAGGTGCTCGGGCGGTAGCCTGGGGCAAGACCCAGCCAGAACTTCCGCAGCTGTCGGCCTCTCGAACGCTCTCTCCTGGCCCCCTCGTTCCTCCTTGCGCGCGCTCTCCTGTTCCAATCTCGCCACCCCCCGCGCGCTCTTTTTCTCTTCTTCCTTTTTCTCTTTTCACTGCAGCCTTGAAATTATTCGTTCCAAAATACCTTCTTCCTCTTCTTCTTTTCCTGACCTTGTCATTCTTGACACCTGTATTCCATCTTTCTCACTTTATCGAAAGGGCATGTTCAAAGCGGTCATTCATACATTGGCCGGTTTGGCAGATATAAACTTTACCTCACGTCAATAGTATCTTGTAGACCGCACCCATCCAACATTTAAAAAAAGTCACAGTTTCCCCGCAAGGGCGAAGCAATGAATGCGATAGCAAGAAATTGTAGTGTTACACGAAGTGAGGCGGGCGGCTAACTCTTTTGTATCCGATCTCGCGTAACTACAAAACGCTCGTGGAAGAGAATACGGCCGCTCTAGGGAGAGATGCTCTCCGCATAGTCCTTTCGCGTTGAGAGCGCAGCACGTAGAAGGGTATACGAGCCGCCCACTGTGATGGCTTTCGAGATAGCGCGCGCCAGCGATCTCGACCGCGCCCTTAGATTCAAAGTTGAAAGTGGATTTTCGCGCGACAACCCCCCCCCCCCGCCCCCCCCCACCTGGCGTCTTTTCATGGTCGTTAAAAACGCGCGGGGCGTTTCCTGTCTGCTTCGACGCCAGGCCTCCCGAGCGGGGTGATATTATCTCATGCACCCTCCGAGTGACGGAAATGGGCCGGCTCGTTTGATGTCTGCTTCGGCCGCGTTCGTCCCCCCGCTCGCATGCTTTTACCCGCAGTAGAACATACAATGCACGGGGGGATCTTATCAATTTGGACTTTATACCGGAAGGACATGACGGCGACACCAACGGCAAAAACCCGTCGAGACTGTCCATATAATTGCTCTCGCAATAAAAAAGGCTTGTCGCGCACGGAGCGAGAGACGTCAACGCATGTAAAGACCCCGGGAACGCGAGACGACATCTTGATGCACGGTCTCCTGGCGGCAGTCGCACACCCCTGATGACATCGAATGTACGGACCTCGTATAGTATGCTTGCGTCTATTACAACAACCTTTAAGGTTGTAATACGCACAACCATAGATGTTTTGTATTCAAGTATGCGTGCTTGTGTGTATGTGTTTCTGCGTTCAAACCTTCAAGATAACTAAAATGCCCTTCGTGTGTTCTGATGTTTTCGTTTTCAGATATCGTTTCACATAAGATACTGGAGTATTGGGAATAATGCAAAAGGAAACGCCGAATTTCGGGGAATCGGAGAATTACGACAAACGCCGATAAACGGCGACTTTCCGCCACGAAATAAACTCCGAAATACACCCTCGGAATTTAGAGAAAAATAAACTCCGAAAAGACGGAGCCCTATCTCTAAGATATGCTTTCGCATTTGAATGAGTCTCCTGTGAATGAAGCTCACTTGACACTGTCAAACTGCGTGGACACCCGTCGGCGAATCGAACCCCTTGAGCTGAGCATTGCGAGGTGAGGTTCACTGTCCCGCTGACGTCAGAGGGTTAAGAACCTGACATCGAGGGCAGTCAAAGGAATCGAAACCATGACAATGAGAGGCGTTGGCCGAACTTTGCCGGACACGTGAACCCTTTTGACTCCGACTCGCCAACCTTACGGAGGAAACTTGACGCTCGCGCGCCCACTGTGTCTGTCGCCACACTCCTTTGCTTCTGCTCTCTTCATCTTCTCAAATGACTATCGTTTCTTCGGTTTCCTCTGTTTCAGCGTAGTCTCGTCATTCATGCAAATTGCATCACGTCGACCACCGTCGACGACCCTGTTCACTTCGAGCGCGTCATGAGTTCGCCGCGGGGGTAGTGGTTAGGGTGTTCGGCTGCTGACCCCAAAGTCGCGGGTTCTATTCCGGCCGCGGCGGTCGCATTTCGAAGTAGGCGAGATGCTAGAGGCCCGTGTACTTTGCGATGTGAGTGCACGGTAAAGAGCACCAGATGGTTGAAATTTGAAGACGAAAGTGTTTTATGCCGGGGCCCACTAATATTTTCATGACGTATATTCGTCACCGAAATACCTCAGCAAAATGAACGCCATCAAATGGCAAAGAAAAAAAAAAACTATATGAAAACTATATGAAAATGACCTCTCGGTCCGCGACTACGGCTGGCGGGCGTTTAGCCCACTGAGCTACCGCCAAACACACAACGGAGACTCCATGAAGGCGCCTTTTATCTTTTACACTTTCCTCTCAAAGTGCTCTTGCATGGATGGATTGATGGATGGATGCTATGAACGACCCCTTTATAACGGGGTGGTGACATGTGTGCCACCAGGCTCGAAAAGAAAAGCAAAAAAAAAAAAAACGCGCCGTTGCTGCGACCGTCCCATTCGGCGCGTTTCCAATAGAAGTGCAATTTCGTTTAACACACCGCGAGGCAGTGGCTTCAGCCCAAGCCTCACTCATAGCGTCCATCCATATCGGAAAATAGCTTTCCGACGCTCGCCTGACTGTCGTACCGCGTTCCCCGCTCGCCCTGTGAGAATTAACGGCCAGGTTAGAGAGGGAGAAAAAACTTTTATTTTCGAAGCCCAAGTCCGGGTCTGAGCTCTAGGGTGAGGCTGTACTGACCTCCCCTAAGATGGTTAGTATGTGGTTAAGGAGAGTTGCCCACGAGGAGGTGGTTTCGCCCATATCCGCAACCCAGGCCTCCCATGTAAGTGTGTTCGAGCAGATTGAATGGCGCTGTGGCGTCTTGGCTCTGGGGCAGTGCCAGTATGTGTGGGATACAGTCGGTATGGAACCACACACTTGGCAATGAGGTGTATTCGGGGCTTGTTGTATTTTATGCAGTGCCAAGTCATTCGGTAGAGAGTATGTTTGTGCTTGCCTCAAGAGCGTGGTTTCTTTTCCAGGTTAGAGGGAAGACACAATGCGCGTAGCGTTTCTCTTCGCGTTTCACGATGCCGTGGAGGAGTGCATACCGAGTATCAGCGTTTATTATGTGCTTGTTCATGCCATATTTGCGCGGGATTACTATATACGGTGTCCACGTATATGTTAAGAACTTCAGCTACCGCTAAGGTTAAATCATGATCATGGGCGTTAGTCGTCGGTACGGAGATGTGCCACCAGGCGTGAACGTGAATGCGTCGACATCAGGCGGTGCTACATCTGCCAAACAATAGACATTATCCGAGCTATAGGCACCGTCCACTGATCAGAAGGCGCTACGTTGCTCGCACTGCCCCGTCCCAAGTTCGCTGACATCGGCCGTTAGGGGCATGCAGAAAACAGACGCGTGCACGCGCCCCCGTGTAGCCCTGCCACAATCCGCCCACTCATGCAATGATGGAGACGCGCGCATTGCGTTCCATTTTGACGGACCCCATCTCAATATTGCTTTTTTTAACCGCTAGGCTTTGCGTTCTGGCGCTGCAGTCACACTGGAAAACTCGACTGTATGGTGCCTATACCAATGCACGAAAGCAATCAACTTACTTCTGTCACGACACGTGTCGCTTTCGTGTTATACCGATTCCTATGACAGAGGGATCAACGTTCTTTTTGGAACCTTCCACTATGGCGTGCCTCATAATCATATTGTGGTTTTTGCACGCAAAACTCCGGACATTATTATTATTATTATTATTATTATTATTATTATTATTATTATTATTATTATTATTGTTATTGTTATTATTATTATTATTATTATTATTATTATTATTATTATTATTATTATTATTATTATTATTATTATTATTATTATTATTATTATTATTATTATTATTATTATTATTATTATTATTATTATTATTATTATTATTATTACATCCACTATATCTGTAGCTCAACGGCCACAATGGCCAAAGGCCATTTTTGTTACGAAGCTGAGCCCGGACACCACTACTGCTGACATTAAGAAACATATTGCTTCATTGGATCTGTCTCCCATCTCCTGCCGGCGACTTCAAACAAAGTTCCAGTCATATTCTTCATTCTATATTGAAGTTGACGAGGAAACACTACAACGCCTGAATGACCCTTCGATGTGGCCCCTCGGATGCCTCTTCAAGCCATTTCGTGGGGAGCTGCGCGATGACATGCTTCATCCCTCTGAGATAGTGACTGGAATCCAAAGTGCCGTGTGACGTAGACATATTCTACCAAATGCTCGGGGTCTGCGTACCAAGACACTCGAGTTTTTCTCTAATGTTCTTTCGTCTGCTTTTCCTATTATTGCTATCTCTGAAACCTGGCTCGGCACTGAAATTCCCTCATCGGACTTTTTTCCCCCGACCCACCACCTTCCGCCGTGACCGAGATTTCAGTGAAACCAAACAGAAAGGCGGTGGCGTGCTGATTGCCATTGACAATTCACTGAAATCCGTTAGACGGAAAGACCTAGAAACTATCGAAGAATCGATCTGGCTAGAAATCAACCTTGAGCGCCGTGAAAAATTGTTGATTGGATGCTTCTATTTACCGCCCAGCATTTCCCCTGCCTCGTTTCACGATGTCATGTCTTCTATTGAACTTGTGATATCTTCTCATAGTGGGCACAGAATTATTGTTCTTGGGGATTTCAATGCACCTGGAATTGACTGGAGCACGCTTACCTTTTCTCATTACAATCATTTCACAGAGAAAAAGTGCAGCCTGCTCTTGGACTTTCTGGCGTTTAATTCCCTAGTGCAACATAATTCAGTCGTCAATTCCAGTGGCAACGTCTTAGACCTGTGTGTGTCAAACGATCAACCCCTTGAAGTTTCCCGCTCCAACATCTCTCTTGTACGTCCGGACAAATTCCACCCACCACTTAACGTAAGATTATCTGCATCAGCCGAAACAACGAGCTACAGCAGTTACGTAAACAAATCTCCAAGATTTGCGTTCAAGCGAGGTGATTACACGGGCCTCTATCATCACTTGTCCACCGTTGACTGGTCACAGGTTACTGACAAACCGAATGTTGATGACCAGGTTGATCAGTTTGCGGAGCTTGTACTGAGCAGCATGCGTAATTTTATTCCCCAATACACACATAAACAACGTAAATATCCCCACTGGTTCTCATCTGAACTTATCAGTGCACTGAAGCATAAAGATCGCGCACACAAGAAATCTAAATGTTCTCCATCGAGCGAGTGGAAGGAAGAGTTCAGCTTTTTTCGAACTCTCGCTAAACGCCTATATAAACGGGATCATAGTTCGTATATTGAATTCTTAGAAAAAAGCGCTTCTGACAGGCCAGCTGAGTTTTGGAAGTATGTACGTAAACGGTCCAGCAAAAGCGGAGAGTCTTTCAGACTACTAGACTCAAATGGGGTAGAAGTGCATGCCGTCGCTGACTGTTTTGCCGCACATTTCTCATCCGTTTATAAGGCCTCAGAGTCTAGCACTGATATCAGACAGCCTAAGGCAGTTCGCTCACCCAGTGCTCTGTCGCTGGATGAAAATCTTATCTGCGAATGCATTAAGTGCTTAAAACCATCCTTATCATGTGGCCCAGATGGCATCCCCTCCGCCATACTAAAAGCTTATAGTAGTATATTTGTCCCAGTACTGACTACGATATTTAATAACTGCCTGGACACTTCCACATTTCCTAGCATGTGGAAAACTGCTCGTGTTTTCCCAGTATTTAAGTCGGGCTCTAAAACAGATGTTTCTAATTATCGCCCGATTTCTCTACTATGTGCCACATCAAAGATCTTCGAGCTGGCTCTTTACAAAATATTGTCTTTTAGTGTTAAAAGCTCATTGATTCCTAATCAACATGGTTTTCTCGCTGGCCGCTCAACTACCACAAATCTTGCTAGTTTCATGACGCAGATCTCCACACCTATTTCTCAGAGAGGACAGGTTGACGTACTCTACTGTGACCTGAGCAAGGCTTTTGACGTAGTCAGCCACACACTGATTATGGTTAAACTTGCGCAATTTGATGCTGACTTGTCGGTTGTGAATCTCCTGCAGAGCTATCTGCTCAATAGATATTGTTATGTAGCGGTAAATGGCCAAACGTCTTCTTTGTATAAAATGACTAGTGGGGTCCCTCAAGGGTCAGTATTAGGCCCACTCCTATTTTTAATTTACGTTAATGATGTTTCTTTTGCCATTCGTAATTCTTTCCTCTTGTATGCCGATGACATCAAGATTTTTAAGGAAATTCATTCAGTTAACGACTGTCGCTTGCTGCAGTCAGGTTTGCGCTCTTTTTCCGAATGGTGCAACGCTAATAACCTTCCTCTGAATGCCTCGAAGACAAAATTCATGTCTATCACTCGCAAAACATCTAGCGTGTCATTTCAATACTCTGTCAATTCTGTGTCCTTATGCAAGGTTTATGAAATCAGTGATCTTGGTGTTGTTGTTGATAGCACGTTAAACTTTTCTGCTCACGCTAAGCGTGTTGCTTTGCGGGGTCTTCGCACCCTAGGCTGTGTTTGCAGATTGTCTAGAGAATTCCGTTCTCATATGCCCTTCCGAAAATTGTACACCGCGCTATGTCTTCCTCAACTGGAGTATGCGTCCGTGATATGGAATGGCATTGCTCAATCCAGCGGTAACACCATTGAACGAGTCCAGAAAAAATTCCTTAGCATATATAACCATCGCTTTGCTAAAAAATCTCGTTCAAATACTGCTGAATTATTATCATTGCCATCACTTCACTGCCGACGAAATCGTTCTGATCTCTTGTTTCTTTACAAGCTAGTCCACGGTATCATATCCTGCCCTGTACTTCTCAATTGTGTTAATTTTCGAATTCCGCGTAAGTTAACCAGAGAGAACAGACCGTTTCATGTACCCGCCTGCTTCTTCCAACACTCTACCGTTCACAGAATACAAAGTCTCTATAATGTTAATTTTCTTGATCTTGACATTTTTCATAGTCCACAATCATTGTTTTTATCCGAGCTTTGTACTGTTTTGACATAGTATGGCACAATGTACAAAGTCTTCCCTTCTCCGCCTTTCCGCATAGTTGTATATATGCAATCTAATTTTTCATTCCCCTTCAATATTTCTCGTGTTGTCTTATTTTACTCCTCCCCTTTTGTGTTCATTTCTCTTTGTCTACGTGTATTTGCTCTTTTTATTTCTGAAGACTGTCTGTATTGTATAGTTTATTTTTATTGTTTTTTTTGCGTGCGCCTGCACAAAGACCTTACGGTTGTTCCTGGGCACGTTAAATAAATGATTGATTGATTGATTGATTGATTGATTGATTGATTATTATTATTATTATTATTATTATTATTATTATTCGGGCGCGTCACGCACGCTTAAAACTCACCGTGGTGCGTGGCTTAGCGGTTATGGCGATGCGTAGCTAGTCACGAGGACGTGGGTTTGAATCCAGACTGCGGCGACAGCACTCTGGTAACAAGAGGAGTAAGAAAGGGGAGAGAGGAGGCAGGACTGCGAAAACTCCTGTGTACTAATGCACTGAACACTCACTCGTACGAACGTCCGTTGAACAAATATTTCAGAATAACGAATATTTAGAAAATTCCCGGCGGCTTTCCTATGCATCCTATGCAAAAATCTTTCAGGTAAACGAATTTCTGAGTAGTGATTATTTCATCTGAACGAATTTGATCCGCGGACCCGGGCTCATTTTTTCAATCAATTCAACGAATTTGAAGACTATGCGCCGTGCGAAAGCGAGCTTGTTATCTGCGCAGAACTATCAGATTGGGAAATTGTTTCCAGTGTTCGTCCGGAACCGGAAGACGAAGAGAGCGGCGAGGAAATTGTAATGGCTGAGGCAGGTTCAAATCCTGTACCTCTAGCCGAGGCTGTAGGATATATTACAAAGTTGCGAGGCTCCAAGTCACAGCAACAAGCTGTGCCAAAGGCAGTGCACAGAAACGTAGACTATCTCGACCGCTTTGTCTTTTCTTGCGCTTTAAGGGCGCCAGTCCAAATGAAAATTACACAATTGTTTTCAAAATAAATTTCATTTCACACTTTTGACTCAATATCTGCTGTGTCCAGTGCAGTACCACATTCTAGTTAATATGCAGTGTACTGAACTCTCAATTAAATAAACTATTTCCTTGGGTCCCTTGAAGTTCATTAAAGCGACAGTTCACTGTATTTAGGTGCATATAAAAGATCCCCAGGGGGTCAAATGCATTTCCGCACTCCCCCACAGTAATGTGGCTTATAGCTTTAACTTGACGCGTGAACCTAGGAATATTTAAATAGCTATCCTAAGGTTGTAGGTTCGGTTTCTATACCTAAGACAACTTGATTTCTCATCCATTAATTAATTTCCGCATTAGTCATAATTACTCAACTACAGTTGAAACATGCAAATAATGTCCCCAATACCTTCCTGTGGTTTCGTTAGATTGTGTCTAACAAAAAAAAAAGAGCCCTGGATCAATTCCCCCTCTTTCGTTCATCGGTATTATGCGCACTCCTGAAAGACACGCACTCTACAATATAGCAAATCGCCGTTAAACAAAAACAACGTTCTTTCTCCGAAGGCACCAAACTAAAGCTTCACGTGAAACGATTCTCACAGCGCTCGGAATCTCAAGTTCCTTCTAACTGGGTTCCTGTCCGAACAAAAAAAAAAGAAAAAGAATGCCCGCGCCGGCACCGAAAATTGTTTACCAAGCAGTAACGCGGTCATATAATCGCATTCCCGATGGTCATCACTTCGTTATCCGGGGTGCGCATTACCACGCTCCTGGTGTTCTTTTCTCTCGAAAATGTCATATGGTCATGGTGATCCCGGAACGTGCGACCACAAATGTCCTAGAGCCGAGCGCGTTCTTAGGAGAAGAAAAAAAAAAACGACTAGGCATCAAGCTGACGGAAAAAAAAAAAGCGCACAGACAACGTCTCATGACAAACAAGGTTTTCGTCATTTATTATCTTGTCGCAAGACCCTTGTCACCGTGACGGCTCAACGAGAAGGTCGCCGAGGAGCAAGGCTAAAGGGCAAGGAGAAGGCGGGGGAAAAGGAACTTGGCGCCGAGGAAGCTATACGACATTATCAGCCTGCAAACCACTGGGATTTATTCTCGCAATTCGAGCGCGTCCCCCACGAAGGGCATCCTGCCTGACAGTTACATCTCGCGCGCATGCATCTGACGCCCCAAAATGTCAGCGAAAGGATCACCCTTTCTTGGAGACGCGAAGAGAAATGCTTCTACCGTCCCCGCGTTACTCTTACTGATAGTCCCACGTCGTGGTTTCGCTGGGGAGCGGGTACAGATATTTGTGCGGCACCTGCTGTTCCGGGGATGTCCTTACGACGAGCGGTAAGCGTGAAAAGGGCGCGAGGCCCATTCCTGAAGGATTCCGCTTGGTGATTCTAGGCATGGCGTCATTTAGTTATTATTTTTTTTACGTGTAGAGTATGCGTGACAGGCGCGGGAGCCGTGCGGTATTCGCCTTTCACTGTCACGCCCCCCCCCCCCCCCCCAAACGGAGCTGGGACAAATATTTCTGAGTATGCTTAGGTGACTAAACATTTATTTCAGCCTCGTACGCTTTAAGAAAAAGAAGAGTAAGTGTTACTCTTCTTTCGAGCTTTGATTTGCCATGTATATGACTCTCTTTAAAGAGACAGGTGAACTCTAACGAACTACTTCTTGGCCTAGTTGGTATTACTTACGGTATCACATTTTGCCGCTAGTAATGACAACACACACAAGAAAGACACGAACCCGACTACAAGGACGGCTATATAATGCTCTCTTTGGAGAGCATTATACACTCTCGTCGGAGAGTCGTGAGAACCAAAAGAGAGTAAACACGTCTCTTTAAAGAGCGTCATATACGTGGCAAATCAAGGCTCGAAATAGAGTCAAACGACTCTTTTTTTTTCCTTAGAGTGCATAAGTAGTGATGCGTGACATAGCTAGTTTGCCTAGCGCCTGTGCCACAAACTGTCAAGGCTAACCATCAGTGTAGCAGCCTCTGCTAAATATCAAATAACCGTCGCCGTTAATTAAAATCTGATGTTCTACGTGTCAAAAACAGAATATGATTATGAGTCACATCGCTGTAGGCACGTCCGTCCGGATTATTTTGGACCACCTTGGATTTTTTATCTTGCATCTAAATCTGGGCCCACAGGTCTTCTTGCATTTCTCCCCCCTCGGTGGCTTGATTCCCGGCCCCAGCAGGGCCGGGAATCTAGCCAGCATCCTTGAGCTAAGCAGCGCAACAGCATTACGACTAAGCTACCACGACTAGTGTAAAATAAAAGAAAGAATGCACGCCCATCTGCACCTTTCTCTTGAAGCTTAGTAGAAGACCATGCCACACCATCCATGGCAGTGCCGACGAAAGAAAGCCTTACGGAACCACGCGCTTTACCTGGAGACTTGCGGTTAAAAAAGTTCTGTTTAATGAAATAGCTATTCCCGCTCGTATTCTGGACGTTATGGCAGTAGGCCAACGCAATTTATTTTAATTAGTTATTTGAACAATTTACCTAGGTAAACTTGAAACGCAATATTTAACAACGATTGCTATTTACAGTTATAAAGTATTTTCATTACCACCTTCAACTTCTAGAATTTTTTTTCAGCACGTGCGCAGCTATCCTGACGCCCCAGTTATGATGATGGCGGTTATAGTGATGATGGTTATGTAAAGGCGTTTATTCACGGCGCTAGGCGACGTTGCACAACGGCGACAATCAAGACGGAGCGCAGACTCTCTGCACAAGGGGCGTGCTCTCAGAGAAGAGCCTAAGAGGGCGACCCACTAGAAGGTGCTCGAGAGGACGATCCATTACAGAGTTCCAACGCTTCCCTACAGTCATGATATATGGTGGTTGTTGACGCAAAAACCAGTGATGTCCAAAGAACGCCAGCACATGATATAGTGTCTCATCAGTGAGAGTGTGAAATGGTTATATAAGTCATGATAAATAAGTATGCTATCTATGCGTGTAGGTACTTAAGCACTTAACGGTACTGAATTCTGACTTATTTTGTATACCTCTGACATTACACTAATCATTGTTTCGATTGTCATTTAAAATAGCTAGAACGTTACGTTGTTCTTTCCAGTGCCTCCATCTCCCACGCGAATGCAAAGCGTAGCCAGCCATGCCCTCATAATGACTAACCTCCTATTTTCCCCAGTGACCCTTTTCGGAACTGAATGTCCTAAGGTCATGGAAGAGAGACGAAGGTCGCGGGATCGAGCCCCGGTCGTGGCGGCCGCATTTCAGAAGGAGGCAAAAATCCCAGGGGCCCGAGTACTTAGATTTAGGTGCTGGTTAAAGAACCCCAGGTGGTCAAAAATTCCGGAGCCCTCTACTACGGCGTCCCTCATAATCACATCGTGGTTTTGGGACGTAAAACCCCAATTATTATTAATGTGTTGCTCGTATCAGAAGACCGCAGTCGACGTTTTTAACGGAGCGCGCCCTGGCCTTTAAACGTGTACATAGTTTCCTGATCAACATAACCTTCTCTTTGAATTCCTATTCCCTCTCCTTTACATTTCCCTTCTCCCTTTCCCCGACGCTGAGTAAGAAGCTAGAAACAAAGCCTCTCTGGCTGACACATATGCTCTTCCTGCATTACAATGTACTCTCACTGTCTCTTTCTCTGTTGCTCTGTCGTTTGTCTCCCTCCCTTTCCTTTTATAGCTGAGGGTGTCGCGTTGCCGATTTATAAGTCTACTGGTCAGCTTCCAATCGATCCCTAGGTACCCTCCGTTGTCAGCGCTGAAAGCCGCGAATTATACATTGAGGCACTTGAGAGGAACGCAAGGCCACGTGCCGGCGATGAGTCTTGCGTCAACTGCTTGCTTACCCCGAAAGATTAAGGCCCACTTCATGCGCGGGGCGATGCCGCATACATAAATCGCGAGCAGTTAGAATGTGCAAGGCAAGGTCCCAGCGCATCAGGATATGGAATGGTTAGGCTACGAGGATTGGAGGACACGACCTCGATTGTCTTACGGCCCTCCCGAGGGCGATCCTCGCCGCGCTGACGAAGAGACGTCACGTTTGGAAACGCCGACGGAGGCTAACAAAGGACCTCTGTCGTTACCCCGTCGTCGGCTCGAGCTTGCGGCACCGTGTTAACAAGAAATATTCGAGCCCTTGGGAAATGCCTGACGATGCTGCACGACGGGTCTTTGCGGACTCCAATGTCGGCTTCGTGTCACCCTCTTTGTTTTCTGTTTTTTTTTAATTGCTGTCCAACAGCAATAGAGAGCACATCACACAGATCAACCAGATTAAGGACTCTTGCAGTTAGCCGCCTTCCATCACTATGATGGGTAGAGGGGAGGGGGAAAGCAGGGAATAACTTCACTCTTAGCCATAGTCCGGTAAGTGCTGCGGAACACGAAGCAATGAGCGGTATTGTCTGCCGCCCGATTGCTGCTAAAGAAAACATAAAATCTTCATGTAACTTTACCACAGCCAATCAGAACGCTAGGCAGATCAAATAACGTAAAGGTCTGGTCTAATCAGCGGGTCATTCCTATTTTGGTATGCCTACAGTGTAAGGCTACATGTATACAAAAAAAAGAGACCAAGCGCACCACACGTGTCGTTCTTCGTACATGGCTAGCCTTGCTCTTTAAGCAGAGTTAAGGTCGAGCTAATGCAAGAGGGGGAGAGGGAGGGCGGGGAGTGGGGGTGAGTGATATATCTCATTGAACAAGGTGAAAAAAGGTGGCGAATTCGACTAGCTGGCATACGTTCATGTTTTAATATTTAGGATGAAGCACACCGCGAAGACGCGAAGAGTCCTGTCAACTTGTACTGCCCGCGTCTTCGCGGTGCTTCATCCAAAATATTAAAACATGAACAAGGTTCACCGGTGAACTTGGCTGACACGTTACCTTTTCAATGTGACATGCGAGAAGCGCTTGTGCCGGGAAAGACAGTAAGCACTTATTTGACTAGCATTTTATGTAATACGATGAAAATGAAGCCTGTTTGAGCAAATGCAGCACATGCTTTCTCTTTGACAGATGGATTCTGCGCATAGTTTTTTTGGTCCGCTCTGACGAGAGAGCTGTAGACGTTATACTGGGCGACAACTTTTCTTGGCTGCACTGTGGAAGCTACAGCCTGTCTGCGCGAGCGCGAAGGAATAGTACCTACTTTTATTTTCCAATTTTCTGAGTTACCTAACTGGAATAAATAAAGCCATCTTCATTATAAATATAAAACAAGTATGGAAAGCCGTTCGTGGAAAAAAAAGATTATTGTACACTTTAATTTTCTCTCTTTTCTAATTTCTTATACAGCACCGCGTTTTTCACACGCTTGTCTCGCAGTAAACATGACGTCTCCGATGCGGGCTGTACCATGTGCTGGCACAAATTCGCCGTTTCCTTCTCCGAGAAAGATATGTTCGAAATGCGACAGGAAGTGGCTGTCAAAACAGACCAAGCAAGTTATCTGCAACGTCTATGCTGAAATAAGGTGCCGTCAGCCTGAATTGTCGAC
This sequence comes from Rhipicephalus sanguineus, assembly GCF_013339695.2. Taxonomy (NCBI): domain Eukaryota; kingdom Metazoa; phylum Arthropoda; class Arachnida; order Ixodida; family Ixodidae; genus Rhipicephalus; species Rhipicephalus sanguineus. Next base: position 55,748,875 of record NC_051179.1, read on the forward strand.
GAATGCTGCAAGCAAGCAAACGCTAAACTAGAACAGAAATCGGCTGCAGCTAGGCTGCCGAACTACTCCCGTAGTAACACAAATGAGCGGTATGCCCCGCCTCCGTAGCCTTCGCTCCACTGCCAAGATAAGTTGTCGCCGAGTATAGTGATCCGCGCCACAATAATTTCATCGGTAAGCTACGACCATACTACAATTTGTTAGGAAATAGGGAGGCCGCTCGGGTGCGCAGCTCGAGATACGCGGTCGTGGTATCCCACCGCTGCCACCGCTGTTATCAAATGGGGGTTGCGTGCTAATGAAAGCCGGGAGGCTGGCGAGCCGATGTAGCCGAAGATCGGACTATCGCTTATGAGCAGGTCAAGGAGGCAAACATTTACGAAACAGTGACAACGTTTATAGCAGGTATAGCAGGTTATAGCGGGTTATAGCAGTACAGAGCCTGCCAGCACGACCAAGTCGGCTGGGGCGACTCCCCTAACGACGAATCGGCCCCGCCTTAAATCAGGTAGCAGTCCATTGTGAGGTGGTCTTTGCGTCGGTTGCAGGTGTGTGTCTTTTTGTTGGTTGCAGGTGTGTGTCTTTTCGTTGGTTGCAGGTGTTGACCCGCTTCCACGTGCGGTCAGGTGCTCTGGCACAACAACATGCATACACCATGGAAAACAGTATAGATGTAAAAGAAATCATGAACCGGCGCAGCACCAGTCAAAATACGTTAAAAAAAGGAAGTCCCGACTTGCCGATATCGGAAAAAGAATACCTCAAGTACGAGACCACTCGACTTTCGCCTGTGGACACAAGCGGTCGCCTGCCTGGGGCGTGTGTGGTAGGGGCCATCGCGATTAATGGCTTCCAGATTAAACCGCCCGGTGAACGGTCCCGCGCACACGACATAAGCGGCACGTGGGAGGTCCCGCGGCATTGACCCCATCGCGTGTCACGCGTTCTCGCCTTTCTGACCAGGCCCGGAAATAGGCTCACGCGGTCCATACATGTGGCGACACCGAAATAAAATGGCGAGGACAGCGTATACCAAAACACCGAGAATGGAAACGCGAGATAGTCTCGTGACACGACAAAGGACTGTAGTCTCTTCGAAGAGGACGAGACAAAGTTAAAATGACATCGTTCCTGTCTGTGAAGATATGAATAGGCTAAAGGCAACACAGATGTATTTTCAGTGGGCTCACGAGATCCCTTAAAGAATGCTATTTACGCAGCGAAGCTCGAAGATACAAGCAAAACATGTATGATCTTCAAGCAATACAGAATATCTGACTTTTGATGTGTACATGTGAACTTGCATACATGTGAACATGTATCCGAACTCGTGTTCGACTATTCGTGATAATGTCCTGTTAGATTGTATTGTGTTTGCACGTATTGTGCTCTACTGTATGACATTTCATGCTCTGCTTCTTCTTATTGTTATTTTTTTGTTATTGCATATTTTGTCTGCTAAGCAAGGAGTAGCCAGTGCCGCCATAAAGGCGCCAACCTGTATTAATCGTCATTTCAATAAATAAAAAAAAGAGTGCTAGTAAGAATACCATTGATGCGGAGTTGTTTGGTATTTAGCTTGAAGAACGATTTGTAATGAATAAAAGAAATAAGAACAAGGAAATACACATGTGTGTTAGCGGGTGTGCGTGGGTTCTCAGTGTATTTTCTTGTCCCTGTTGTACCGACGCTCCGCAACAACTTGCTGTACCGAGGCCACGGCCCGCTTGGAGATACAAGAGTTGACCACGACCAAGGGGCGCGATAATTCATCCCGCTGGCCAGAACATGTGCAGCAGCGATAATTTGGGCACTTGCATGCGGAGACACAAAATCATTGTGGAACACACCGATTCAACAACGCACATTAATGTGCCGAGTCGACCCATCTCTTCTACAGCGTTCTTTACCTGCCCTTTCACGACTCGAGACAACGGTTCTCTGTCGGCTGTGGCTTGCTGTCGATTTCACGAAATATTTTGCCTTCGGCGTCAGTATGGATGACAGTGCTTCTCACAATAACTGCGGCAGCGAGGACTGTTCTTTCTTCTAACACGTTCTCTGCCAGTGTCCTCGCTACAGCGCGTCGCAGGCCGTGGCAAGCAACCATGTTGTTTCGTCTTAACGAGTGGCTGCTGGCGAAACAGACAATCCTACGATGCCAACCTAAGCAGTCGTGGCAGCGGAAGTGGGTTCTCTTCCAAGGACTTCCGGTCCAGCACTTACTTCCTGTTTTACGAATATTCGAAAAAAGTCTTCTGAAAATAAAACAGGTACGAAATCTACGGTTCTGGTTTAACTTAAGAATAATATCGCTTACATATGATATCGGAACGTAAATTTACTTTAGATAAACGTCAATTAACTGCCAGGATAATTAATGGAAATTAATTAGATGAGTTCAGTGAACGAGGAGATGATTTTCTTGAGAGAAGCTGAGATCGTTGCTGCATCTGGCGGAGCAGTTGCCCACCAAGCGCTTTTTTCTACATGGCCTCGGAGATCCGCCTCGGCAGCGTGACGAAACACGAAGCTAACCCAAGCTTCGTGTTTCATCACTGAGGCGCAGGAACGCCGAGGTGCGAGTGCCACTTACTAGACACCTAAATCAATGATTAGGGTCACCTCCAATTTCTGAATTTTTTTCAGTTGGCACTAGATTTATTGAGGGATCTGCCGTTCCTCACTTACTTTATTATTGTTCTGTCTCCACTTTATTCCCTTATTTTTCTTGCAGCTAGCACAGGGCAGAAAGGCAGAAGCTTCTGTTCCGGTAAACCTCCCTGCCTTACACTCATTTATCTACCCTCTCTCTGACTTGACTATCTTACTGAAGAACGATCTTATATATTGTAAAGAATGCGGATGTGTCCGAAAAAAGCAACTGCGACGGATCACCGAAGGCTTCTTCTAGAGTGTGTAGCCATGTGCTCTATATTGGCAATAAATGAGCGTGGGATGGTCTGCGCGAACGCCAACATACGCGCGAGTATCTTGCAGGCAATAAGAGTCCAAGGCGACGCGCTGTAATGAATGTTTCGTATTTCGAGGTTTACGTAATACGAGGTTTATTACTTTCCTCGTAAAGCAGACATCTCAGGGCCATCGCGTTACATAATAGCCCATATACAGGAAGGGAGTCACTCCCTTCCTGTATAGACACGAAAGCAGTCAAGCTTCATGGAATAATATATCTGTATAGCGGCTGATGGAAAAGGAAAAAAAGAGAGCTAAAGCGGGGCTCGCCTAAAGGATCGGAGATTTTTTTAAATAACCTTCATCATCACTTCTTCAGTGGAGAAAACGAAAAAAAGAAGTTCACCACGTGTCCGCAAGGACAGATCCTGTCGACCTGATTGGCTGGTATAAAAAAAAAATAGACAGGTCAGTCTTCTTTGCAGCGGTAGAGGCCTCTCAGTTCTACGCAAACTCGATGACGTCTAACTGCTCAAAATCACGTGACTGAGCACAGGTCTGCGGTTAGGCATCAAAAAGAAGAGTTCCGCGCCGGAAATGGCACATATTACGAACAATTACGAATTTACAATTACAATAGGGTGAAGGTAATGTTCGTAAATGAGTAAACAGTGGGCCTTCATCCCACGTGACCACCAGACTTAGGTTATGTTGGGTTAGGTTAAGTGAGGTTACCTTAGACCCAACCGTAGAGTATTATTGACGTACAATCGACGTCAAAAGATTAGCAACCACTATGACTGAGAAAACGTTGAATTTCCCAGCAATTTGTGACTGTATTCGCGAACTACACTGTATGCATTCTTAGCGCGTTTTAGAATAGGCTGGCACGTATTAGTCAGGTACGAAGCGTAAAAAACAAATGTTTCACTACATTAATTCAACTTTTGTTGATATTTCTCAACAAAAGCGAGGGACGAAACAAAGACAAAGACAAGAAAATTAACCAGAAAAGCATCGTGTTGGCTACCCTAAGCTGGGAGAATGGAAAAGGGAAATAGAAAGGTGAGAGAGAAAGAGAGAGATAAATGAAATAGGTGAGAGAGGAAAGGCTCCGGTTAGCCAGTTCAGAGTAACCGGTATACTGCTCTATACCTTCCGATGAATGAAAATAGCGCGAAAAAACGTAGGACCAGACGAAGAAGGCTACAACACAAGCGCATTCTAACAACTGTAGCCTTCTTCGTCTCGTCCTGCGTTTTTTTCGCGCTACTTTCATTCATCATGAATTACCAACTCGCCGAACAGTACAATCTTCTAACCCATACCTGCACCGGGGAAAGTGATGAGGAAGCTTGAAAGTCAGAGGTGCAATGTGAAGAAAGAAAGAGAGAGAGAGGTAGGCAACCCAACACAGTCACGCAGCCCTGTGTCGTATGCAACATGGCCATTAGTGTTTAAAGATGGTCAAGAGACCAGGGGCGTAGGCAGAAACTTTTTTCGGGGAGGGGGGGGGGGGCACCTAGTTGATATGAAGTGGGTCCGGGCAGGCAGATGTGGTTGGGTGTCATTTTGTGCTCTGTATGCCATGGCAAAAAAAAAAAAATCACCGACGATTACGATGCTGCCCAATGCAAATTCTGAGCGTAGCTGTTTAGGTGTTTTGATTTTGCGATAAGTGAGACATCTTCACACCCAGATGTCTCAGTGCCTGCGTGTAATCCATGTCGCCCTTCTCTTTGACAATTTCTTGCACTGCCCGGTTCAGACCGGAGATACGTCGGTTGCCCTTCTTTACATATTCCACCACGTAAGCGGCACATGCGTACGTGTCAAGCACCATCTGAAGATCCATGTTTGAATCTAGGACGGACGCCACCCATGGGTTACGGTAATTCACCCACCTTTGGTGCACGGTGCGGGGTAGCATGAGGGTGGGACAAGGCTTACCGGCTCGGAGAACCGAAATTTACTCCGCCTTGTCCATGACGCCGTGATGTTTCCAGAACTGCGCCATTGAATCATATTTGGTCGTTTCCAGGGCCTGGTGCATGGCTTGGTACCAGTTTCGGAGGCTCTCGATGTGTTTCTTCTGCCAGAGACGACGAAAGAGCGTAGAGTACAGTAGAGCGCCTTTGACCAACGCACGTCTTCTTCTTTTGCTTGCCCAATTCCTGTGGCACATACTTCGTTGCCGTTGGACACGGTAGTGCGGCTTACCCAACGTACTCGTTCGCGCGGTTACGCCACCGATGGCGACTCAAAGCCGGCCACCGAGAGGCCACCGATGGCCGCTCAAAGCAGGGACGGGCGCCTACGATCTGCGCTTTAAAAAAATTCGGGGGGGGGGGGGGGGGCACGGACCGGTGTGTCACCCCCTGGCTACGCCACCGCAAGAGTCTACATAACAATAGTCATCGATTCAGCGGTGATATCTCTATTAAAAAAGAAACAGAATGGCTGAAAAAGAATGTCAACGCAAAGTTCGCGTAAGTATTTCAACTGCTACTCCACTACTGCCTACTTTTTTTCCCTCAGATTCGTGCTCGTTATATCAGGGTACCTTGCACAATAAAGGGGGAAAGTGCAAGTCGTCAGAATAGTCTTACAGATGGAGGCAAACTGATCGTTAACAAATGCATGATTATAAGAAGTGACATGAATGAGCCTTTTTTTTACGGAAATATTAAAAGCAAGGCTTACCTTAATAATATTATGACATGAAGAACACACGCGACAACCAATGTTGCCACACGAATTTTTACAACACTAGAGAGCGACGCCACTAGAGAGATTTCTTTATCTTTTATGGACACAAGTTTCATAGAACGTAAATAAAAGGATAAAATGGCATGCCCGGAGCTTCCAAACTCACCTTTCCTACTTTGTTTCTATTGTGCACTTCCTGAACAAAAAGAAAAGTAGCTCGAAAACGGATGTCTTTTTTTTTTTTGCTAGCGGCAGGTTCATTCCTATATGCTATCACTATAAGCCCCGTAATCTGCAGCCCTCTAACGCAGAGAGCGGACGCAGCGTTAAACAAGCGTCACCCTGAATCCCGAAGAAGCTCCTAATTAGGTTTACAGAGTATGTCAGTGAGGAGGAAAAAGAAGTTTTGCAACTATTCGGAAGGAAGGGTGTCTGCAGAGCTACGGCAAAAAAAAAAAAGCCTTGGATAAACGGAGATCGGAGGTGAGGACCAAGAAATGAACAACAACACAGCCAGAGCGAGAAACTGAGGCAGACGTCTGCCGACCGTCGCTTCCTGCATAAATTATTTCGACGCTGTTGCGCTTATCGCCAGACACGAGTGTTCTCTCTCACGTCGCTGCATATTAAAGGCGGCTCCTGACGGCAGTTTCAAACTACCGGACAGTAGATGAGGCGTGTTGCAATGAATATGTTATGAAAGTCTGCAGCGCCGGCCTTGAGCTTTGTATCACGCACCCTTACGGACAACGTTCGTAATCTTTTATGAAACCGCGCTTTGTTTACCCACCTTCGTTCTTTAAGCGGAGTCCTCGTTATCATTCATTTTCTTTTTCTTTAAGGTAGGCGGCGCTGGTTCGCTGTAGCGACGGGAAGAGTTTTTACGCTAATTAGCCGTTCGCTTGCGGTGTTCCTTGGTAGGCAAGAACATTAAAACAGTGCTGCACTTAGACTTAGAGCATTGTAAGATACTCCTTGGTGGAGTAAACTTGGGACTCGAACACCGAACTGCACGTTCCTTATATAGGTCCTGACACGCACACGGTTCTCGGTAACCGCAGTGTCAGCGAAATAACCTTAACAAGAAAAACGACTGTTCCAAAGTTCAGTGCATTAAAGCCTTGTCTGCGGTATACCGGTCCCAACGGCGTCTGCACGTATGTGCTGCCTAGGAGCGACGTCCTTGAGAGACTTCGCTTTTTGCCGAGTGGCAAAATCAAACTGCTACACTGAAAGAGCGACTTTTTTTTTTTCTCCACACAGGAGCGAGCACTACTGATTGAACCACAAGGTCGAAGAAACACATCTGTGAACTAAAATATGTGAAGAAGATCATATCGACGGTTTATTTCGTTCACGAAAGAAGTTTCTCGCGGTATGCATTTCCGGTACAAGAAAATATATATATACAAGTAAATGCATGGCCAAGTTGCACGAGATACGTATCGAAATGAGAAAGTTTTTTTTCGCGGAAGTGGAAGCGTGTCACATATGAAGGTATACCTTGAGGCGTAAAAGAAAATGACAGATAGAAAAGGAGCTCGTTTTTCTGCGGCCCGTTCCCAGGTATTGGATTTGCGGACAAGTTCTTGAGGTCCTCATCTTTCTGCTCATCACGTTGTCCCTACATCTCCAAGGAAAGAGAAGGTGCAGGAGTGGGCTCTAAGCGCATTGAGACATGTCTGACATCGATTTTCGAAACCGGCATAACTCCTACGGAGCTGTACTCTCGACCGCTGTACTTCAGCGACAGAATGAAGAACAAGAAGGTGAGACAGATGCGTTTGATGTCTGCAGCTCCTGCGCTGTCTGTTCACAGAGTACGTTCCCACCTTCTTACTTGCACAAAAGTAGAAGACGGTAGCAGGCGATGTTTGTCTTTAATAGGTGCGATTCATCTTCGCTTAGACATAAAAACGTGTCTGCTTTAGTTCAACTCCAGGTGTTTTCTTTTATTACTTTTGTCAGGACTCCGGGTTTTTCTTAAACTTTGTCTTTGAGCTTAAATTCCTAACAAAACGAAATTTCTTTTGAATTCCGGGTGGTTGGCAAGCATCGATTAGGAAAAGTGTCTGAAATCAACGTGGGGTTAAGATTTCGGTTTTTACGATGAAACTTGTAATCCTTACGGCTGAGATAACAGAGGTTATTAATGAGATAAAGCATCCGTTGCAATTTCTTTTCTTCCGGATTACCTTAACACTTTGTTTTCGAAAGTGACACTCTCATTTTACACGTTTTACTGCATACAACTCCCCAATATACCTGACTCTTGGAGACTTTCTTCGCATGTCGCTTGGGAAGTGTCATATTTTTATCAATGAAATAATGTTTTCAACATCACTTCTGATTACTCAAAATGGCACAATCCTATGTCATTTATTATACGGTGTTTAGACTAATATCTTTCGGAAGTCGTGAGGCCAATTTTGGATACTGCTGCAAGTTCAAGAGTTATGTCGAGGTGCGCTTACTTGCATTGTTCCATATAGCTGTCTAATTCGCTGAGATAACTTCAGCCGGCACCAGCAGGTGGAACCACACAAAAACCAAACAAACAAAAAGAAACCAGAAGCTGCGCGTTAGACTATTTCCTTTCACAGAAGCCTTCAGTGTACGTTATGTAGCTAAATTATTCGTTTTATTGCGACGGCAGTCAGAGTTAGAGTTAGACGGCAGAGCTATTATGGTCTAGGTTTGCTGTGTGTCGTAGATAGAAAATCATCATCATCATCAACTGGCACGCGCTCAATCACCGCCCAACCACTTTATACAGATGGTTAGCAAAAGGAGCTGAAACTTGCGGGCCGCCCGTGTTTTCTCTTGTTATTTTTTAGTGGACCAGTATGGCGAGTAGCGGGATTCGCCCAATTTCTTTGGCACATATGCGCTATAGGAGTTTTACAGCAGACTTGTTATGGTCGAAGGGTCGAAAAGTGAAGAAGACAGAAGACGAAAGAATGGATACAGAGAGTTAGAGAAAGAAGGACATGGAAAGAAAGAGAAATAGAAAAAAGGAGAAACAAAGGGAACAAAGACAGAAACAGATAAAAAGACAAAGAAAGAAATAGATGTAGAGAGAAAGAGATAGCAAGACGAAGACTAAAAAAAGATAAAGAAAAGGAAAGAATAGACATGTATAGTATATTACAGCAAGGGGTGGGAAAGAGACAAGTGAGAGGGTAAAGGCCTAGCCAAGCCAAGACCGGCTAGGTGCCCACAAGCTCTGCTGTGACCCGTCCGTGCGCAACTTAGTGCAAGCTGCGCTAATTTTTTTCAGCTGGTATATGCATCTAGGTGCAAAAAAGCACAGAGAAAAGAACCGAAGTAATGAATGAAGGAAGGAAACAGAGATGCCGAAGGAAGGAAGGAAGGTTAAACACAAAAGCATCTAGTTGGCTACCCTAAGGTGGCAGAAGCGAAAAAGGAAGTAGAAAGATGAGAGAGGGAAGAGGGAAGCAAAGAGGTAAAATGAGCGATCAATTTGCTGACGCGTGTTAGATTGCACCACTAGTGTGAGGCGTATACAGAAGCCCGTAGTCCCCAAGAAGCACAAAATTGACTTGACTGCCTGGTTGACCGACGAGCGACGGGCACTGCGTTCTAGCCGCACACGCACGGAAAGTAGTCGATCGTCCAGTCGTCGCAACATTTTAGAAAGTCTTTTTCTTTCTGAAGGACAGTCACAGTAGCAAGTGGTCAATGTTTCCTTCGGTGCCGCAGACCTGGCATGCCACTTTGTCGGTCATTACAGTTATTATAGCGCATTCGTTCGTGAAGGCAATTTCCGCTAGAGCCGACAATACATTAAAGTGGAGTTGGGCGAAAAATAAATGAAATTTAAAATTAAAAAAGAAATATCTATTCCCTGCCTGCACCACCTAAGCATCGCAGGCTAAAATCGATAAATTAGATAAAAGAAAAAATGTACTAAAACTTCAATTAAAAAAATAAAAAAGTAAAATTTTTATCCCACCACCTAGCGAAACCACATTCAAGGTAAATATTCTCTAGATTACATACAACGGTTCTCTTCATGTTGACTTACAATTGTTTTTGTACAATAGATCTCCGATGAGCTTGTCTTGACTAACAAGTCTTCCATTCTTTTCTTTTCCTCTTGTCTCTCTTGTGTAGGCTTTCCTAGAGCCGACAGAGAAGCGAAACTTTACGTCGGTGAACTTCGGGCTAGTCGGAGTTGCAGCTAAAGCCAATGAAACGCTGTGAGACAGGACGGGTGCCGTGGTAAAAGTGAGGGCAGCCAGTAGCCGCCGTTGTCGGGGTAATTAATTGTCCATGAGCTTTTATTTCAGAATGAGGTGAAAATCAAAGAAATATTACCGGTGACTTTATAATTGAAGACTATGCATTAATGTTCAGTTCGAATGAAAATGCGGAAATCACAGAGCTGTTGCGCAACATTGAGTCGGAATATTTCCGCGGCATTTTGTTGTTCCCGAGCTCACCCGGATGTGGCGGCACCGACGCATATATTTTGGGAGCAACAGTTGGCAACTTTGTAGCGAACGAAGACGACGTTATGACCATGCGGATGAATACAGTGTAGGAAAAGTAATCGCGTCCGCTGTCACAGTTTTACGTTGTCATTTATAACGTCGTAGCTAGAAGTGCAGAATGATGGCTGATCGGGTGGAGGGGAACTTTTCCGTACGAGCAGCACACAGGAAGACCAGCATGCAGAAAAAAAATATATGCGATAATGAGCTGAGATTAATTAGCGAAGCCTACAGATCTTTTTTCTCATTAGATTGTTCTTGGCGAGTTTTTTTTCTTCTTGAATTCGCTTGTGCACAGAATTTCAAGATCGGTTAACCCGGAAACGAGAGCGCTGGCAGTTTTCATTAAAGACTTCGTTTATGAAGCGTTGATAAGTGCAAGTAATTTTCTTCTTCACACGTCTCGAAGCGTTAAACGATGGGTTTAAAAAAGTTGTAAATGTGTCAAGATAGATCTTGGAAACGTTATTGAAACGGTAGTATTAGATGCATTTTTATTTATTCTATGTTTTTTTCTTGTCATCGCTCACTTGCCGCAGTAGTAGGGTACCCTATATGCTCAGAAAGAAATTCCCCAACGCACCAAACGAGCCATGCATTGTTGCAGCACCTTTTGTTGTCAATCTTTTAGTCCCCAAAACTGCTAGTCTTCTGAAAAAACGCGTAAAAATACTTGAAACAGCGACTTCAACTGAATTTTTGTTTAGCATAAAAATTTAAACAACTAGAATGTGTTTTTTAACTGAAATGTTTTTTATACGAACACCCGGCATGTTCGCCCCCTTCTTTATATTTTCGTAATATCTTGAGGTTGCTGACAGTTTTCTTTTTACATGAGAGTCATTAAAAATATCTTATGAACAAAGCGTGTGCATAAAACGTAAAAAGAAAAACGTGCTAGGAATCTCTGCGGTCGAAGTCACAGGCCTTAAATGCTGTCGAGCACAGGGGCATTAGCCCGACACCAATAAACTCGGTAACCGCTTCCCGATAGGCTCCGCAATCCCCCACGCACCTGATATGCGTTTATTTATTGCATCTATTTCTTCTTTTTTACGTATCTACCTTCATAGTTTAACGGAGTCATCGGGTCACGACCCAGGGGCCACCCTTTGCTATTGGCGTGCTAAAGGTTCACGATTATGTATCTAACAGGGCATCGTATAGCTCCATGAATGTTGAACTCGTGAAATAATTGCGCTGCGCCTGTCACCGTTTTCCGAGTGAGCGACCGCGCCCGCCTGACTATACAGCTCTAATCATTGAGGCTCCACAGAGCATTATGTGCGTACTTCAGCCTATCTGACAGCGCAATTTAGAGGGAGATTTTGTCCTTTTTTTTCTTCACGCGTGAGCACTCCGCTATTCTCGTATAGTACAAAGAGCGATGCCCTTCCGTGCGATAGCAAACGCAACTGTCGAAGGAAAATTGAAGTTAGTGAGAGAAAGGCTCGCCAACAACGCAGCAGTCAGTCCCCTGCTCAATGTAGATGACAGGCGATCTTTTTCTTTTAATGAATGTGCCTGATCCGGGTAGTATCGGTATAAATTGGCAGTTGTATAGATATGGAACTTACGCCTCAGCCACGAAAGTACTTTATGTCGACAGGTCTCTGCAACCACCTATAGGCTTGATATGCTCCCGCAAGTGTGCAATCGATTCTCTCAGTCTCTCTTCCCTTCTATCTCTCTTTTCACCCGTTTATACGTATCCCCAGTGCAGGGCAGCAATTTTTAGGACATGCCTTAAAGCGGCACTAAAGTAAAGCAATAAATTAGTTTAGACCAGTGGTTCTCAAGTGGCGGTCACCGGAACATATCCTCGAAAAAAAATTTTTTTTTAATAAGACAGCTTCGCACTAGGGGTGCCAAGCCTGAAGGAAGTGCAGAGGTGGGCGGTCTTCTTAGTTTTTCTCTATCTTTCTTCCTCTGATTTTTGTTTTTTCGCTCATCTCTCTGTTCTTCTATGTCTTTTATTGTCTCTGCTTTTTTCTATTTCTTTCATTCTCCCTTTTTTTCTTTTTATTTCTTTCTTTTTGTACCTTCCATTCTCCTTATTTTCTATCTGTCTCTCTCTCTCTCTCTCTCTGCTTCTCACTTGCTTCCTGTTTCTTTGTGTTTCTTTCTCTGTCTCTTTCTTTCTATTTCTTTGATTCTCTCTCTTTCTTTCACTTTCTGCATTTCGTTCTCTTCATTTTTCTATTTCTCATTCTGTATATGCTACGCTTTACTCTCCCCCTCCTCCTCAGCCTCACCTCTCTACTCCACACTTCCCTTTCCTACCCCCTTGCTTGTCACAAACGAGCGCGTCAGTAAAGCGCGCGTGCGGCCGCTTTCAAACGGCAGCGGGATAGCACGGCGCCAGCCGCTCGCCCAAGAAGTGCGAACAACAAAAAAACAAGTATTAAAAGACGCCGGCGCGGCACCGCCCCCTCACCCATTCGAGCCAGGCGCAGACAACCAGATCAAACGCCCGGCAAAGCCTAGAACCATCTCGAGGGAAAGCATGACGCGACGCCGAGTGACGCCCCTGCGATTGGAACTATCGAGGAACATCTCGTCCTTTCTCTAGCCTTTGCTGTGATGCACGCCGAAGAACCCTCCCGACGCTTCAAGAACCCGGGAGAGAAGGGATAAAAGCGTACACCGACGACCAGTCAGGAGTCGGTCGGTCTGGTGATGGTGAAGTTATGCTGAGTGTGGCTCCGTCAGCCAAAGAAGCCATGTTTATGAGGTTTTGCGGTCAGTCGATCGTCGATCTGGAAGAATCGGATGATGACGCCGTGTGAGCCGTGACAATTTACGACGACGGAGGGAACTACGATGAACAACGCTGGAGTTTGCGTGAGTGTTTCCTGGAAGAGAAGCATTGAAGTACCGTCGAATAATTGTGGACTGGATACGCTGTTGAATATCCAGGACTTTAACTGTTCTTGAATAGTTGTAATGCATGAGATTGCATTTGTAGCGCGTGGTCTGTTCGTTTAGTTCCCGTTGTGTTAGCACCATCTGAGTTATATTAACTAGTACCAGCCGAGTGTTCATGTGTTTGTGATGTTTGTACTGCCTTAACTGAGAATATATTTCGTTTCTGTTATCAACTCTCGACTCTGACTCGGTCTTTATACCAGAACCGGCGTTCGCTGGCGCACCAAAAGGACCAACTCTAAATTGTCCGCGCTTTCGTGGTGCGTTTCGGGGGGCTGATAGGCTTCCCAAGCAACGCTTAGCGGCGCTGCTGCTCTTGACAGGCAGCGCCATCTCTGGCAGAAAAAGAGAAACTGGGGCGTGATCAGCGAGCGCTTTCCCTTCTCGCCACCGCGTTGCCGCTCGCTTCCGTGCACGTGCAGAGCTCTCGCGGTGCACTTGCGGCGTCTCACGATGTACCGCGTGCAGTGCGGCTTCAAAAGGATCTTCAAGCTTGACTGGCACTTCCGCAAAGCGAACTTGATAAAATGAGGAAAGCTCGTCAATCACGTTAACGGTGAAGAGCAGACGATCGACGACAACCACGCTCGACTCAAAGCGAAATGCATTTCCCAAGTCGCGATTACGCCGTGTAGGACGTATACCTCGAGGTAAGTCTCACTCTGTCACGTTAAAGATGAATAATGGTCCACATGCACTCCGAAATGAAGCCGTACACGCTATCGATGTTCTGTGGCGTGGACTACGAATCATATGATTGTTGTTTTGATATGGCATGCTTACAGTAGCAGCCGTGTACTTTCGTGAACAAACGTTTGCGGCGTGCGAAAAAAAGATTATACGGCCATGGCACTGCTTCCTGAGAAGGTTAGAGTCAAGTCCTCCGTGCCGCTGGAGAATCACCCGCCGATTAAGACGCGAGGCAGCTAGCTGAGCTTCAACCACTGTGAAGCAAGATGAACTGCTCGTCTCGTTTTTTCGGCTCTCGCGTCATGCTTGCAGTCTCTTTTTATGATACCGACTTGACAGGCGTATAAAACCTGTTGCGTGAACGCGGCTAGAAAATCGCACAAAGTCAGAAGGTGGTTAATTCAAGGTTGCAATTGCAAAGCATGTATGAAGTGCCAGTTATATTTAGCGGCTTAAATATATATCACCCCAATAAAGTGACAAAAACAAAGCAAACCTGCAGAACGATGTCAAAGCTTGCTGAAAATGCACAGACGTCCGTTCCGGCGTGATAAAGCAGCCTTCCCGACGCGTGAAATGCAGGCGCCGAACTTCTGACAATGTGCGGAGTTCAGTTGAATTCAACCAACCGCGCAACGCTAACGGTATAACGCGAATGTGAACGTTCAACAACGACGGGTAGGTCTCACGAGCACGGGGAATCAAAACACAAAGTTGCTTCACCTACAACCGTAACTGGACTTTAACAATGCGAGAAGACAGCGAGTAATCATTACTGTAGTCACTGCGTGCATGCGCCCTGTTACTTACCGATTCAGGTAGTCGGAACGAACGAAAGCGATGAACTCAGACAGCCAAAATAGAAGGCGAGACAGCGCTGTCAGCTATCCACGCTTGCCGCCTTTATTTCTCGTGCAACACGCCCGGGAACCGATACAGTTTAACACGTGAATCGTGTGCCTTGTCTGCACTGTTGTGGCTGGCCACTAAACCGCAATACTTCGGACCACGCTTGCGCTTCCGCGGGGTCGCTTCTGCCATCGTGGAAATGCGCAGCTTCGCACAGCAAGCCTCCCGGTTCAACGTGCCGAGCTGACGGCCCCACAGTTACCCGCACCGAGAGAAGAACGCGAGCGCACGTGCGCTACCGCTACTGTGAAAGGGGCTGAGTCGGCCGCGCGACGGTTCAGTGTTGTCCGACAGAGCCGCAGCGCGGCTGGCGCGGCGCTGTCGTCGCGCCGCAAACTTGAGCTTGGGTTCCCTATACGTCCGCCCTTGGAATCCGCCCGGCGATTGCCATCCCCATTAACGGGATCAGTGACATTGCTATGCAAGGCTATGCTATGTTTTGTGAGCGTCCCTAGACAGACGAGTGGTTAAGACGTTCGCCTTCGAATCGTGGGTGCGCGGTTTCGAATCCCGCCGCCGCATGAGAAGTTTTTTCGCCAAGATTTCCTGTTTCTTTATATATTTCTTCCTTTTTGTCTCTCTGTTTCCTTATTTCTCTCTCTCTCTCTCTCTCTCTGTGTGTACTCGTTCTCTCCTCTCACCCATCACTCTTTTTACAGGCCACGCCGGAGAAATCGGCGCACGTGTTTTGGGAGAGAAACAGAAGAGGACTGAGAGGAAGAAGAGGACGAAGAGCGCGCGTGCCGATTCATGATGATGATAGTTTCTGTTCGCACTACCCGGCGCAGCGAAAAGCTTCAAAAGCTCCACTCTTTTTTTTTTTTTTAATTTCGAGAGTTTGCCCAACGGCATACATAGTTAAATAGACAGGTAGAGGCCGGCTTCCGCTATATACACCAACAATGCTCTATCGTGGGGCCCATAGAGCCACAAATCATAATCTGGTGGTCTTGTCGGATGAAGGCCCACTGTTCTCAGGTAGCGCCGCCGTATCCACTCTTAAAAACGCGTTTTTTGGAGGCACACTATCTTTGTGACAGAGGCTCTTTCTGATTTTTGGTATGCTTCACCGCATAATTTTTCTGCTATGTGGGAGAGCTGACATATATGTCCCCTTCTCCGTGAAGTGGCTCTGAAGCTTGTGTTGCAGTTTTCTAGAGGCACCAACCAGCTGTTCCTCTCGAAGGAGTCAGACATGATTAACTTGATTTATTCCTGTTATCACGAACCTTATTCAACATGGAATTCGGTCTCGCATATAATAATAGTGAGTTCAAGTGGTTGATGCGACAAGTTGAAAAAAGATGACCGCCGAATTGGCCCCGAAAAAAATATGCAAAAGACGTGGCTACGAAAGACGCTCTAACTTGGCACGTTCACGTCGCAGGCCAGATATTCTGTAAGGCGCTTTACGGCTTAACTTCACGTCCTTCTCTATCTGAATGAAACACGGCCGCAGGCTTAGTGAAAGCCAACTGAGATATGTTTACGTGTATGTACGCGACACCACGACTGTGAAAGGCTTAGTGTATGCCTTCTTACGCACGACGCACCGCCAGCTGCGGCTCTTTTCCATTCACTTGTATCTCAAATGAACATGTCTTCGAGCATACTGCGACTGCTCGGGAGGCTCGGTCCGCATACCAACCAGCTGTACCTCTTGGAGGAGTCAGACATGCATATTCATTAGCCGTGTAGGTTGAGCTCAGGAGTGGGCCAAAAATTTCATTGATCTGGGATGCAAATGCAGCGACGTGCCCGTGAGAACATGTTCATTAACAGTCCTGTCCGAAAGTTCACGCGGCACGCTGGGCGCTAGAGGGTCCGTGGGCAAACCACGCATTCGATCAGAATGATGAAGCGAGTCAAGCACGTAGAAAAAGTTCGTGATCTTACGCAACGCCCTCAAAGTCGTACACGGGAAGACCATCGGGTGTTCTATCAGTGATGATAATAGCGTACGGTCCGCTTCGGTGGGGTACAGTGGTTACGGTGCTCGGTTGCTGACCCGAAGGTCACGGGTTCGATCCCGGCCGCGGAGGTCGTATTTTCGATGGAGGCGAAATGCTAGACGCCCGTGTACTGTGTGACGTCAGTGCACGTTAAAGAACGCCACATGGCCAAAATTTCTGAAGCCCTCCACTACGGCGTGCCTCGTAATAATATCATGGTTTTGGCACATAAAACCCCACATATTATTATTAGAAAATAAATGTCAAAAATCCCACTTTCACATTTTCCGCCGACGTCACTGATAGTGACGTCACGGATTTCAAAGTGTTCTTTTGTATTTTCTCCACATTGACTAACTAAATTTCTTGAAACTTCGTATCTTGAGTCCTCTGGCCACCTCAGAAGACAGTGTACTTCATTTTAGGGGTCAATCATCTTATGGTCTCAGCGTGTCGGCGTGCATCGTCCTCTGTTGTCGGGACGGTCCATATGCTTGAGCGCAAGAGAGGGCGCCACCGCCTCAGCGCTCGCCGTGTGGCGAGAGAGAGCGAACGGCGCGCGTTGACTAGGCAAACGCTCTTTTTGCGATGAACGCTGAAGTACCAGCTCGCAAGGAACGAGAACGTGCCTTCTCCCGCGAGGAGACAACGCCGACGCAGGCAGCGCCTGTTACCGGGTTTCTTGATTGAAAAAACCGACTGCTTGCGCTGCACAACCGTTCACCAGTCACCCTGTATGTATAGGCACTGGATCTTGACCTGCAATGTAGTGCCGGTGGGAGATTTCTCTTGTGCATAGTTGAACAATAAAGATTCGCAGCGTGCACGTTAACTAAAAGCGGACTGCGGGTCTAATCTCTGTTCTATCTCTCATGGCCCATTAGCAGTGATTTTGCTGTGGGAAACACCGGCGCACACTGCATCTTTCGCCCTCCACAGTTTTCACGTTAGGGGAGCTGAAACATGCTTTCCTATATGCTTCGCCCCTCCCCAATTTTTTTCCGACCAGGAACTACGTAGGCCCAGGCAGACACGATCAAAACCTACGACGTCACGGGGACCGGTGCTAGAACTTCAATGTGGCGTCGCTCCCCGCATTTCTTTTTGGGCGTTTTCTCGCTTACCAAAGCGTTTTCTTGTAGCAAGCGTGGTATTTTTTGGTATCGTGACAGAGTTATTTAATAATACAAGAAAAACGGCTTTTCTCTTTAGTGTCCCTTTACAGCGACGATTTCAGGCGTCCTTCGTCCACTCGGTGCGTGTCCCCTGCACTCGAAGGGCTGGTAGTCGTAGCGTTAGCAGAGCCAAACTTCAAGTCCACTGGCTTCAGTGTAGAGAAAATCCGCTGCGCCTCCACGCCAAGGCAGGTGAGCAGAATAGCTTTAACGCATTTGATGGGAAGCTCAGACGGCCCTGACACCACTGCATGCGTTTCAAAAGCCTGCTTCAGCTAATCCCACGAGACAAAGGTATAAGCTTTGGGTCGTCCAGAGAGCCCACGATGTGGCGGTCAGCCTAAGCCTGTCCGTCCCAAATTGGGAGGAGCCCACTGCATGCTAGTCGCGTCTCTCAGGACTATTAATAAAGTTTGACAAGCCAACCAACCGGATCACCAGGTAAACGTAGAAAAAGCTGTGGAGGTTGTAATCATGGAACGCTCAATGTGGTGATGCAGCAAGGAAATCGCCAGGCATCTTGCTCTTGCATGGGTTGAATCCTCGTCGCCGATATGTTATATTCAGATAAACACAGAGAAACGGTGCAGCCGATTATTATTATTATTATTATTATTATTATTATTATTATTATTATTATTATTATTATTATTATTATTATTATTATTATTATTATTATTATTATTAGCCATATCACTGGCACACACCCATCCTGGGGGATTGGCCAAGAAACGAAGAAATTTCTAAAAAACCAACATCTAAGAATTGTATGGCAGTTGAGGGATTTTAGAATAATGAATATAATTTATTAATGATAATCGATGCACGACCATCCTCTTACTTCTTTAATGTCCCCGCGCGATCATGCACCTTCTTCTTCTTTCATATACAACAGGACGCCGCCGCTAAGGGGTCCTAAGCAGCTTGGTTGCAAAAACAGCAGTGCGATAAAATAGTGTTGATACTATAAGAATATCGAGCGACAGGAATATGCGGCGGCCGCCGCTTCTACGCCGCAACAAAAGACTGACGCTGACAGCTTTTAGGAAGAGTCCCGTTTGAAGTACACGTCATGTACGCGCCTGTATAAAATTGCTACCTGCGCGATCACGTCCTCTCTTAATGATATAACACTCTATGTATTGTCTATTCCACAAGAAATTCATGAGTAAGATAAGACCATGCGAGTTGAGTGCAGAAACCGATGTCCATCGTATTCGTAGCGGACAATGAGGTGGACTCGCGAAGTCGACAATGAGGTGGACGGGGTCGTGACGTCGACGAAGGCAGCAGTCGGCGTGTGCAAGATGAAACTTTTTTTTGGCCGAACTTGTGGCCGGGAAACAGAAAATCAAACTACAGCAATACACACTGTACCCTGACAGCGGTGAACACAGCGTCGGCCGTCGAAAAACTGCTCTGCGGTAAGGCGCCTCGGCATTTATACATGCAGCATCGAACATTCGAGCCTTATCGCTGGTGGCCGCTTTACTTCGAGAATAATATCAACTGTTAGCGTTTGCGCGCTCAAGACTATAAGAAAATTCTAAGGTAATCTGGAAGGTTCTTGGACATTACGGCGTAGCTTGTGCAAGGCGGCGGATACGCGTGCAACGGAATAAAGATGACAAAAAGGAGCGTGCGTGGCAGTATTCACTGTAGCCATGTCCTAGCAGCAATGAAGATCTATCGAACCTAAAGATGCGTGCGCAACGCGCTAGTAATTCAACATGAGCTAATCAGACACAATCGTCTAAGCACGTCTAAATAACATGTTTCCGCATATATACATCATGTTTAGTTTCAGCGCGCATGTCAAAGATTGCAAGTTACAACCACTGGTTACAAGCAAAAGGAAAAAAAAAACAATGCGATTTTTGCTGCTGAACATTCTTAGCCAACTCGCAAATATCTACATCAAGGCTGCCCATCGACAAACGCAGACATTCGTTTAGATGCTCATCGGTTAGTCGGGAACGCAAGTTTGATTTGATGAACATCATTCTCGAGGAAGGCTGCTGCTAGTTTCTTCAAACTCGAAAACTTTGAGCCTGTGAGGCCAGCGCAAAACTTCACAGTGTCTTTCGCATTAAATATGTCTTTGAGCTCATCGTCTGTTTGCAGATCAGTCAGTTCCAACTGTCACATATTCCCACATTAAAAGGATTTTGAAAATTCAGATGCTACTCGAATGTTTTTGAAAACCAGAGAACGTAACTTCGAACTCCCTCTTTGAATCTCTAATGTTTGAAGGCTTTTCTGTGGGTAGCCATGTGCTCGTATATCCCACGAATCTTTTGCTGCAAGGGAAGTGAGAAAGATTAGACTCGCTAGTCTGCTGCTGAAAACGGTTGAGTTTCAGCTCAAAAGCCTTAGCGTCTGCGGGCATGTCGGACACGAGTTCCCCTTTTCCATGGGTGAAGGTCCTTTCCACCTGAAGTCTAAGGTCTTTTCCACAAAGAATCTTTCTTCTTCCTTTTCTGGACTGTGGAAAGAAAGGAAGTGTCGTCGTTATCTGGCTAAGTGTGAACATGGAGGACAATGCCAACTGTATGCGATCTTTCTTTTTCCTATCTGACCCCATTTGAGGTGAAAACTTCCATGTCGGCCTTCAGATAGGAAGTTACAACGGGAGGTAGTGGGGGTGGGGTTCTGACGTCGGGCCGGGGGCCACGTAATACTGCCCCGCGGGCCGCACGCGGCTCACGGGCCGCAGGTTGCCCACCCCTGCTGTAGTACATTCCACATATTTCATTGTGCATCGTGCGTCATGTGCCGCAGCACGTGCAGCGTCTTGCGTCGATTACATCGAAGCTATAGGATTATTTCAGAATTTGCAAGTGTATTCTCATGGTACCAATCTCACAGAACAGGAGGGCAACGCTTTCTTAGTTTCCCAGCGGATGAGAGGTAGGCACACCTTTTCTACAGTCCTCGGTCGTCTGTACCTAAGAAATTTTCTATAGTCGTTATGAAAACACAGACGTTATCCTTATGACACACAGTCATATGACGAAACGAAAGATATTCCGCGGTCGCTTTCTAGTGAATGCCTTTCTTGGTTTCTTAGCACTGTACGGAAAACCTGGGCCAGAAGAGCGCATATCACAATGGCAATGCCGTTGCAATCATTTACAGAACGGCTAAGATTAGCCTTACACTATGCTAGGAATAAAAGAATATTTAGAATATTTTTAGGCAAGATCCAAAGACTACTTAGGCGATTTACTCTGCACAACAAAGAGCATTTGCAGGCGCTTTTACTAGAAGGCACCACCACATCAACCTAGGTTCAAGATCGTGGCCGACAAGATCGTGGCCGTGAATTGCGGTGATTCTTCGTATGCGCTTTCTGTTGACATGTACTGAACAACACGAATTTATGTGGCGCTGTATCATTATCTGCAGTGAACCTTCAGTGCTACACTCTAAAAAACAAAGAGTATGTGCGGCGCTTCTCGGTGAGTGCTGACTTGCCACGTATATGATTCCCTTTAAAGAGATACGGTAACTCTCTTTTCGGTTGCACAACTCTCCGAAGAGAGTATTATGATCTCCAAAGAGAGTTCACGTGTCTCTAACGAAGGTCATGGAAAGCCAGACCTCACAAAACAGAGTCAAAGGACACGTTTTTTCCTTAGAGTGTACACCTCGCTGTACATTCATGTCTAGTAACGTTATTTTTTATTTATAGTTTACCGTTGTCGTCGTGTTAAGACTAACAGCACCTTTCGTTCGCGTGAGGCGTACAGAAACTTGTACAGTAACAGTATATGAGTTATCATGCGCATCCCTTCCTTCAGGTAACACAGGTAACACCACATATGAAAGCAACATGATGCCTTCAGCATATACAGTGTGTCACTTGTTTATCGGCCCTGGAGAGCAGCGTGGTCATCGTGTGAGCAACACGCGATACTCCAGAAAGTTGGGGCAACAAAGCACCCATCGAACGCGTAGTTAGCAAAGAAAACGAGAGATTATCAATAAAAAAATTTAGATGTAGAAAGATGCGTAACGAACAACAAATAAGAAGCAGATATTTGGGTGTTTTAGTATCGCTGGTTTACCATAAGGTAACAGCGGAAATACCGTCGCTGTTTTATTCTGCAAGACCCGCATTGGCCACTGTAATCATCCCATAATGTTACCACTCGGATAGAGCTAGTTGCGCCGCTTCAACGTTTTCGGATCTTCGTACATTTAACAGGGAAGATTAATACAATAGCCTAGACTATACAGCACGATTACTAATAATAATAGCCAGGGGTTTACGTGCCAAAACCACTATATAATTATCAGGCACGCCGTAGTGAAGGGCTCCGGAAATTTCGACCATCTGATGTTGTTTTAACGTGCACTGGCGTCCCACAGTACACGGGTCTCTATCACTTCACCTACGTCGAAATGCGACAGCCACAGCCGGTATCGAACCCGCGACATTCTGGTCAACAACCGAGCACCGTAACCACTGTACCACCGAGGCGGACTGTACGTTATTACCATCACTGCTAGGACACTCGATCGGCTTCCAGTGTACGACATTGAGGGCGTTGCGTAAGACCACGAACCTTGTCTACGTACTTGATTCACTTCATCATTCTGATTGAATACGTGGTTTGCCCACGGACTTCCTAGCACACGGCGTGCCGGGCGAACTTTCGGACATGACTGTTAATGAACACGTTTTCACGGGCACGTCCCTAGATTTGCATCCCGGGTCAATGGAATTTTCGGCCCACTCCGGAGCGCAACCCATAGGGCTAATGAATATGCATGTCTCTCTCCGTCGAGAGGCACAGCTGGTTGGTATACGGACCGAGCCTCCCGAGCAGTCGCAGTAAGCTCGAAGACATGTTCAACTGAGATACGAGTGAATGGAAAAGAGCCGCAGCTGGCATTGCGTCGTGCGTAAGAAGGCGTACACTAAGCCTTTCACAGTCGTCGTGTCGCGTATATACACGTCAACGTATCTCAGTTGGCTTTCTTTAAGCCTGCGGTCGTGTTTCATTCAGATAGGGACGGACGTGAAGTTTAAGCAGTAAAGCGCCTTCGAGAATTAGAGCGTCTTTCGTATCCACATCTTTCCCATTTTTTTTCTGAGCCAATTCGGCGCTCATCTTTTCTCGACTTGTCGCATCAACCATTTCGACAATTCACTGTTATAAAATGCGAGACCGAATTCCATGTTGAATGAGGTTCGGGACGACAGGAATAAATAAAGTTAATACCACGCACAGCGGGATCAGAGCAGAACATAAAATTTCGATACATACACATCAACTAGCTCACAGAAATGCACTGCTGCTTTTCAGATATCCGTCGTAGTAGCAAAGCTTAGAGATATCGTGTTAGACACGGTTCAAAATACCAGGCGTCTATATATGCTTAAAATACACCAGCGTGCCGTTTTTAAAGAACGCTTTTTTTACCTGTTCGGGGCAGTAAGGATGGAGTTGGGCAAATAAAATGACCAAAAAGAACACATGTTGGAGACAGCGGAATTGCGAACGGCAATGGACTTTCCTATAGAGAGCTCTAAAGGCTTGTGTCTCGGAAGTTAATTTTTGGTCAACAAATATTGCTCCACTATATATATTCTGAAGTCGTTTTGAATTTTGGAATAATTTGGAATTATAAATGTTAACTGGCCCAAGTAATTCACCGAGTGATCATTTCAATTTGTTGTGCTTCTAACGTCCGCGTGGTCATGACACCAGACGCGGAAATGTTCATGGGCAGGCACGTAGGCAAGGGAGGGGGGGCAGCCCCCCCCCCCCCCCGAAATTCATTCAGCCTTCTATATTCCCGGGCAACTTTTCTTTCTTTTTGCCATGGAAAAATTTTCAGTCGTACAATTAGGTCCCCCCCCCCACCCCTCGAAAAAAAAATCTTGTCTACGTGCCTGTATGGGCGTTGCTAGCAGGGGCGTAGCCAGAAATTTTTTTCCGGGTGGGGGGGAGGGTTCATTCATGCTTTATGTATGTTCGTGCGTGCGTTTTTATGTGTGCGTGCATATATAGGCAAACAAAAATTTAAAAATTTCGGCGTGGTTTCGACCCCCCTCAACCCCCCCCCCCCCTTGGCTACGCCCCTGCTTGCTAGCGGTGCTTTGTTGGTTATCCATGGCTAGGCAATACATTGTGTTTTGAGACGACAGTTTATTTGCGTATTCCGCCGCACCTAAACAAAAAAAAAAAGCCCACTGTCCCAAAGATGGCGCAGCTGTCTAGGCCTTATACACACATAGTATCCTCACAAAAGTTGTAACAAATTAAGGAATAAATGGAGCCTATAGCTTGGTTATATGGTAATTTATCTTATGGTAAGTTGCCTTCACAATACAAAACGCCACACTGCCATACACCCACGCACTAAAATATTCGCACGGTGTGTATATATGAGTATACGTGTGCATGAATAGGCATACGTATACATCGGAGTAAGTTTTTTTTGGACTTTCAAAACAATTTTCTGTTATAGGATATGTGCTGGTATGAGTCTACAGATGCTCTCTAAAGTTATGCCGAGAGCTGGAGCAGCTCACCACGGCAAGCACAGAAAGGTACAGGTGGAAGGATACCTTGGAGTTGCCTAAGGATTAGATGGTAGAGCGAGCAAAAAATCAACACTTGCGAAAGGTAGTGTAGGAAGAGAAAGGTCGCGCACTAAGTTAACTATCGACCCTTTGTGAGCTGACAACTGTTCGGCTGAGCAAAGGTGTTCGAGCTGGGCAACTATTAGCAGCAGCAAACAACATTGGCATATTGTTGTCCATGTGGGTTCAAGGTTACGCATCATGGCTATAACGAGGCTCTTAACGCCTCAAAGCGACGAATCGACGTCTCTTTTTGGTGTTGTTCAATAGGAATGCGGATGCGTTAAGCTCGTGGGGTCAAAGCATAGGCTGTAATGTGCGACCGACGTTGAGTCTCCTCAGCGCCGCACATGCGCCGCCAGCGACGGCAAGGCGCGTGGTGCGGAATGTGCCTTGAACGGAAGTCGCGCATGACTTATCACATCATACGGCCTACCTTGCAAAACTTTGGATGCCACAGTTCTCTCGGCGTACTGGGAATCGCCGTTTTAGCCATAGCATGATTCAGCACAGTCCTAAGTTGGTCACTGTCACCTTCACAATTGTCTTCGGCCAGACGTGTGACATGGAAGCCCCGATAAAAACCTATAGCCATGCCGAAACTAGCGTACCCTCGTCGGACAAGCGCTCTGAAACATACACGACATTACATTGAAATGCTCGCGCGCCTTTGCTCTAGCTTTATCTCAACTAAAGCCCGAACAGCTTTCTTGACCGTCCCTCCCACTGCCTGCCTCACATCGAGAATTGCTCTCTTGCTCATGGAACATCTCCATGGGCATCTGGAGATGCCCAACTGCTCACGAAATGCCCATAGAGATGTCCATGGGAAACACATGGGCATCTCCATGTGCTTCCCACGGGCACCTCCATAGGAAGCACATGGGGATGCTCAAGTACTCACAAACGTGAAGCATGTCCTGCACTGTAAAAGAACTATTTCGGAGAAAGCATGCGTTACTTTCGGAAAGCGTAGACTCTACTGCGAACTGGCACTTATTTTGAGGAAGCGGAGGTCTCAGACAACACAAGAACTAATCTATAATCGCCAGACATCTGCTGTTCTCAGCGCATAGCTGATCCGCTCCGCACACGCACGTGACTATAGCCTTTAATGCTACGCTAGGTCAAGAGAAGAGCGGCTCTGAAAAAAAAAAAAAAAAAAAAAAAAACGTTCGATTCCGTATCGAGCAGCGGCAGCAGCGGCTTCTCTGCTTGTGAGATTTTGTCGAAACAACGAAAAGCAAAACGGCGACAAGCAAAAAGCTGAACGAACCAACCTGTCGCTCGACCTCTGGAATTAGGGCGAGCCTCGACACGAGGAACACCGCGAGGTAGTGTCAGCGCTAAGAAACGCCGAATGTGGGTCACCGGCGGCCAACCTGCAAATTATCTCGCGACACTGGTCTTCACCCAATACCTGCTGCGACAAAGAGAGAGAGCAACGCTTAGACACAACGACCGGAAAGGCGAATCAACTGTCCCGTCCGCCGGCATGCGCATGCACTCGCGAAAAGCAGGGGCGACTCTTCGGTTAATTAACTCTGGCGCATAAGCTCATTGAGCTCGCTGGAGCTAAAGCGGATTTGCGTCCGCGACACGGAAAGCACGCGCACATAGGAAATTGGATACAACCTAAGCCACGGTATCGAAATCAAGCGAGAAAGGTCACGATGCCAGTTTTGTTGCTGCTTTTTATTTCTTTTTTCTTGTTTTATTGATCAACTCGTGTGGCAATGATTCTAACGCGCACCTTCTATAGGCATCCATCCATTTCGGATTGCCCTATTTTCAGCGACAAGCTCTTTCTGCTGACCTTTGGGATAGGAGCCCGATAATTACTACAGCCCTTGACATAGAAACATTGTAAAAGTAGGGCTACTATATATAGATGTGTAGCTGCAACACGCAGAAACTATTCTCTCCGATGTCGCCCCACTGCTAAGTGAAATGGAAATAGGCAAAAGCCTAGGCTGAGGTTTCTTCTTGCTACTGAATTTTGTCCCGTAGTACGCTAATACGGAAAATAGGTCAGAATGATTGGAAGAATTGATTATCCAAATTATTGGCAGAATTAATTATCACATCTATTGCGCACACTGAGTTTTCTACCGCAGCAAGCGCTTCTGGTAATGGCAATGATTAGAAAAAAAGATGGCTGGTCCCTCTGTCATAGGAATCGGTATACCACGATAGTGAAACGTGTCGTCACAGAGGTAAGTGATTGTTTATAGCGCATTGGTATATGAGGGCTTGTAGAATGTCTACTCTTGTTTGGCAGATTAGCACCGCTTGATTTGGACGCACTCATTGGCGCCTAGTGGCACATCTCCGTACCGATGGCTATCACCCATGAGCATGATTTAACCCTTGCGGTAGCTGAACTTGAAAACCGTATATGGTGAATCCCGCGCAAATATGGCATCAACAAGGACATAATAAACACTGATACTCGATAGGCCCTCTTTCAAAGAGTCGTGAAACGCGAAGAGAAACGCTACACGCGCCGTGTCTTCCCTCTAACCTGGCTGTTAATTCCCACAGGGCGAGCAGGGAACATGGTGCGACAGCGACGTAAGCGTCGGAGAGCTATTTTAGATGCGAAGTATCTTATGGCGGACTTCAATCCGGTGGTGGTGGTTGTGTGCGGCGTGGCCACCCTTACTGCGCATGCGCATACCCTCTCCACACACCTCCTCTCCACTCCCCCTCACCATTCCTCCTGTCCTCTTCCCCTCTCCCCTCTCCCCTTTCCCCTCGCCCCTTTCCCCTCTCCCATACCGCTCTCCACTTCACCTCTCCCCTCCCCCTTTCCACTCTTCCTCTGAAACGCGCGCTAGACATGCCGAAATTCTCTCCTGCGCAACGCCGCGATGAGCACCAGCGCATGCGCGTCCCCTCCCCCTCTCTCTCCTCTCCTACGCTGCCCCCCTCTCGCACGCCTGTCGACCGCGTTTCCCGCTCACCCTGTGAGAATTAACGTCCATGCTAGAGGGAAGTCAAGACGCGCGTAGCGTCCCTCTTCGCGTTCCACGACGCGAGGTCGGTAGCATGCCCAACGAACGCCAATGGAACGCGATCGTGCAAGTGCTCCGGCTTCGCATCGCCTCATGGTCCCCTTTAGCGGGAAATGGTGTAATTTTTCGATATGGATGGATGCTATGAGCGAGGCTTGGGCTAAAGCCACCACCTCGCGACGTGGTAAAGCGTTGACGAAGTTACACTTCTAGTGGAAACGCGCCGAATGACACGGTCGTAGCAACAGCGCGTTTTTTTTTGTTTTTTTTTAGCCTGGTGGCACACATGTCACCGCCCCGTTATAAAGGGGACGCTCACAGCATCCATCAATCCATCCATCCATCCAAAAGGCGCGTTCATGTAGCCTCCGTTATGTGTTCGGCGGTAGCTCAGCGGCTAAACGCCCGCCAGCCATTGTCGCGGACAGAGAGGTCATGGGTCCTACTGCTGTCAACGGAACTTTTTCTCATACTACTTTTCTTTGCCATTTGATGGCGTTCATTTTGCTGACATACTTCCGTGACCGAAATACGTCATAAAAGTCTTGGTAGACCCCGGCATAAAAAACTTTCGTGTTAAAAAGTAAAATATAGAAATAAATATTGGTGGCAGTCACGTATATGGGGGAATTAGCTATAATCGAAGCGTTCCTTTATGCTCAGTAAATAGTTTTCGCTCCGTATTCACGTCGATATATCTGAATGTTCCCTGTTCATGCACATTCTGCTTCGAATTCGTTCACTCTTACGTCTGTTACGACTTGCACACGACACATACAAATCCTAGAATCATATAGCCACTGTCGCGCTCCCAGCTGCACATTCCGAGTGTTCATATTGTTTACTCCGCCACATACCCAGGTGATCACGACCTGTAGCAAAGGTGATACCGAGTTTTGCTGAGTGAACATCGACGTTTTTTGTCTAGGCTGATGCAGACGCAAAACGGACTTTTTTTACCATCGCCGATCATTTTTACTTAGCTCCCTTTCAAGTTCCCGCTACCCAAAGGCGTCGCCGCAAGCTCGCAGCCAACAGCGAAGAGCCGAGACGTAAGGCCGCTTCAGCGCCTCAGCCGTTTCATTCTCGCACTCCGTTCCTTCCTAACTTAATTGACTAAATATAACGCAAACGCAGGCGGAAGTTTAGCACATACGGGCCATAGAGCGCACGACGACGACTTTATCAACTCGAGGCGGAAGGAACCAGCTTCGACTGGTGCCGCCATGTTTTTTTTTTTTTTATTCCGGCGCAGCCGTTGCTGCCCAAACGCTAAGGGCGTAGGTTGCTGCCGCGTGCTCGCTCTACTCGCCCAACGCGTGAGCGCAGTCGGTATGGAGACGCCGAGCAGACGACGTGGCGCGGATAAATACATCGTGAGGGATTTTCGCTATTCCTATTGTCTAAGCAGCCCCGTAGCCTCCACAGTGCTGCTACCAGCTTGTTAGATGTGCTACACCAATCTGTGCTACAATAATCGTCCGTTCCTCATAAAGTAACACAGCAAGCGTACGTCACCCTATGTGTTGCTCGTATTTACTGTGATTTATATGCATAAATGTATATATAAACGAAACTTACTCTGTACCATAGAGAAAATTTCTGTTTCTATATCTCTGTACTCACCCGCCACGGTATTCTAGTGGTTATGGTGCTCGACTGCTGTCCCGAAGGTCGTGGTTTCGAATCGCGGCCGCGGAAGCCGAATTTTCGATGTAGGCGAAAATGCTTGAGGCCCGCCTACTTACACTTAGGTGCAATAAAGACCCCCGGAGGTCAAAATTTCAGGAGCCCTCCACAACGGCGTCCCCCATACTCATATCGCGGTTTTGGAATGTTAAACACCAGAAATTATTATTATCTCTGTACTCAGCTATGGGAGAGCGCTGCATGCAGCTGCTTTTAAATAAAAGATGGATGAAATTTCTAAAAGAATTTGTACATCGCTTTCAAAGTTGCACTTATCAGATGTTGCACTTACATACTTCAAAGTGACCTACAAGGTGGAGCAGGTAAATGACGATGCGAGAAACGAAACCGATGAATTTCTAGTTTCGGAAATGCGAATACACCTAGCCTATTCGAATGAATTGTGCTGAAGGTAATTTTAGTATTGCAAACATTTATCACAACGTTTCAGTGCAGACCCGATCTCCGATATACGTCGCGTTAACATTTGACATCGAAGGCTCCATCGCACTTACATTCGTTGCCGCATGCCAACCGTCGAGTATCTCCCCTTAATTAAGAGCCAAGTTGCAAAAAATTTTACAACGAAATACAGCAAGGTGCCATACCAGTTCGGACGCTGAGCAAGACAGTGAATACAGCGGCATTCTCAGAAACAGCTCCCATACAGAGTCCCGAAGGAGCTCGAAAAAAGTCGGAGTGCTGAGGAGGGGAGACGGTTCCTTCCCTACGACCAAGAGATGATCACATTATTTTCGTTCTTATTCAGAAGGAAATAGAACGGAATAAAGCCGCTCACAGGCATAAGTTGATAGTTAAAGTAGATGAAGGCGAAAAAGAAAGTGCGTGTTGTCAGCGGGTTTACTGCATCTCCTATACTTTTTCTCAACTGCCACTATGTAGGGCGACACCAAGCATCTTCTTTCGGTTCTCATATTCTGGGCCTTTTCTAACGCTACACCAAGGCCATATCATGAGGAGAAGCGTTCACTTCAGCCGAGTGCGAATAAAAAAATTTGGTTTTCCCGTCCGAATCCCTGACCTTGTGTCAGAAGGAAACGCAAGAAAAGCCTCCCTCAGGACGCTGTTCAGAATTCCCTATCTGCTTTTGTATGTGTATTTCTTATGCTTTCTGTAGAGTTCCCTTTTCACACTGCCGTCCTGCACCAGTGGCACTAGTAAAGGCAACAACTCACATCAATTTTCTTTCATTTTGTTATAGGTTTATTTTACTCGCCTTGACAAGGCCATATCTTTGGCTTTGCTTGCTGCATAAGCTTACATACGTTTCCTGTTTTGCCGGCTAGGCTTCAAGTTGGCGAGCCTTCCTTCTTGCGGCATCCGTTTATTTCATTTCTGTCCCGAGAAATGCGAACTGACAACAGTGCAGCCATTTTATTATACTAACCCCACTTTCCCTGTAGTGTCGTCTTTCACAGTTTTGTCAATGCCTGACGCGACAAATTTCGCTGAAACCGTTGGTGCGTAATGCGTATAAGGAGGCAAGGGGAAAGGGTGAGACTCTCTCACGTCCACGAGTATCACGTTATTAATTGTATATCATTAGTTGATAAATCGGTGGTACAGCTAGAAGAGATTACACGTGCTGCAACGTTCAGAAGCACCGATGTGCAGCATCAAAAGACATAACGGAATGCAACGAACTTGAAGCACCAAAGCGTATATATCCAGCGAATCCGAAGAGAAGGAGCTCGTGGAAAGAAAGGCAGGGAGGTCAACCAGACGATTGTCCGATCTGCTACCCTACCCTTGGGGAAAGCGATTAAGGCATTAGAAGGAAGAAATAAGAGGGAAGAAGACGCTATCAGAAGGCCCTGTCCATTGCACGCCTACAAGCGATCGCTTAGCCCGGTCGGTTTTAAAAACAGTATGAATGCTCGCGTCGATTTGCTGCTCTGCGACGCGTAGGGCCACGGTCGGAGGATCTTTTATACTGAACACGGTCTGTCGTCTATTTGGTTCAACGCAGTGCAAATAACGTTGTTTTTGGCCACAAAGCGATAACAAAAAATAATAATAAATCGTTCTTGTGCAGTGATTGATGTAGTTCTAAATATTGCGTTAAATGCAACTCCACTACTGTGAAACCTGAGGAAAGACGTAGCATGGGCACCCAGCGATTCCCGTTCGTAGAGCCCTACTGCCCCGTTTGGCAAACCACCGATGACGTCAACGTTTGAGGAAAGCATGCAGGTTTTCTCTGGCGCGAGTGGAGTCTTGTTAGGGAGATTCGCAAACTGGTTGTGTGACGACAGAAATTTTTCCTCCGAAGATGGCGGTGAAGGAGAAACGTCTTTGTCGGATGTCTTACGCCAGGCGCAAGAAGGCGGAGATCGTGGGTGCAGTCTCCGGCACACATTCTGCGTGGACCCAGTCTTCCTTCAATGCCTCTTTCGCGTCCTGTGTGCATTAGGGCTGAAAAAGCTGCATGTGGCATGCGTAAACTCGAGTGCGCATCTAAACGAACTTTTTCCGATAATTGCTTTCTCCAGGAACAATACTACGACGGGTACTAACACGCATATGCACAAGTTTGCACTTTATAACAACTCTTCGTGCTTTTCGGTCAGTTTGATGTTTGATGAACACGAGAGAACATACTTAAGACATAAAAAATTACAGCATATCCGCGGGTGAATGATGAAGAGCTTGGGCGAAGCTCCTGAAGCAATCATGGTCTCGGGATCGGCTTCTCGTTGAGCCCGTTTCGTAGCGGCGTCCTTGGCGCGCACCTTCTCGGGATCCGGCTGGCTGCCGCCAAGCGAGCGCCCGCCGCTGCGCATCGTTCATGCTCCACCAACGATCCGACACGCACGGCGACGATCCAGGAGAATGAGAGAGGCGCTCGCTCCCCGCGCATCCCCGCGCAGCCCGCGCAGCAGCCAATCGAAGAGCAGCGGCACTTCTAGCGCCATCTAGCGGCAATTCACACAAGCATCATATTGCATACAATTCTATTGGACCAACGCCATCTAGGAAATGAGACGAGAAATGGTGATGATGACACGGATTGTGTACAGCGCTATCTAGAATATCGTCCCTGAACTGCAGTTTGTATGTACTTCTATGAGACAGCGCCATCTGCCGTTTACGCCGGACAACGGAGACGTGACAAGGTTAGACTAAGAGGAGCTACGCCCCTAAAATCTTGACAATGGCAACTGTAGCTACATGCTCGCTCATTTAAGTGGTTTCCCGCGAACGTCAAATTGGACTCTTTGGTGGCTTTGTAACTCCAGCCTCACAAAAGTAATGCAACATGTTTTTACAGATTAAGTTAGAGCACGCGCTTGGCTGTCATTCTGGAGAGTTTAAAGACAATCGAAGATGGCTTTTTTTTCATTGCATTTCAAGGTAGCATTTTTAGAGACATGCCTTCACCTAAGCATTTTGGTTTGCGTTTTACATTATTTTCGGCAATCACATTTAGCACAACTATTGAACTAATGTGTAGCAGCACTGTGAAAAATTTTGAAAACGTGGAGCAAAAAAAAAATATAGACGTGGAGCAAAAAGGAATCTAAAGTTAGAGCAGTATTGAACAATGTGCCGTGTTTGCGCTTTTTTCCCCATAAAATATGGCCAACAAAACTCCAAGATAACAACATTTTAAAAACGCACGTTACTCATAGCACGCCAAGCACAGTTTTGAGACTCACAACTACAACAGTTATTTTGCATGATCTCGTCAAATTCCCAATTTCGCGCAATTCGCAAAAAGCGGTTCCTCTGAGTGGAGATTTCTGAACTTGTTTCGGACTAAGGCAAATTTTTTTCGCAGAACTAAGATTAGTTTCGTGGTCCTAGGGATTCGGACAGCAAAATATATATTTTTTTTTCAGCGAAATTTATTGGGGTCCACGGATATGCACCGTCGTTCTTATCTAAACACACCCTACAGTGTCTTATGGTTTGGCTACTAAATAAAAGCAAGGAAAGCATTGATTCGGCATATCTATGTTACACGTAGTGTGCGTAAGCAATGAGATATCAAGTCTATAGCATTTTAGGGGCCCGGCTTGTTGTCTATTTGTATATCTCATGTGGTGTGCTCACGCATAAAATGAAGTGGTCAATACAGGCCTAAAACAAAACTAACAATGCTCGAAAACCGGGTAAAATAAACGAACAAAGTCTAAAATAATGTAGTTAACAAAAATAACCAAGACGTGATCACAATTTTTAACTTAAAATCGGAAAAAGAACACTTCGGAAACCTGCGGCTGACAACCGTGCCGCGCAAGAGAGGGCGCCACCTCCTCGCCAAGCGCGCGATTTCTCCTCCCACCGGCTCTTCTCCGGCTACATCTGAAGGGGGAAACACTATATTGCGGCACTCGCTGAAGACGACACGTATCTAAACTGTCGTAACAAGCAGGAAGTCGATAACGCGCAGCAAAAAGGTAGCGTGCATGTCACACACCGTGTTTGTGAATCTCCCTAACAAGGCTTTCCTCGTGCCGCGGACACTCTACATGCTTGCCTCAAACATTGGCGTCATCGACGGTTTGGTAAACGGAGCAGTGGGAACTCTACAAACGGGAATCGCTGGGTGCCCGTGTATACGCACTTCCTCAGGGGTTCACAGCAGTGAAGCTGCACATTTTGCATCCGCTTCTTTCCGCTTCTTTCACCTAGAGCAGCGCCTAGGATGCGTTGACAAGAGCAACACTTGTTTTGACCGCTCACTTTCCGAACATCCACAAACGCACCCAAGAAGATACGTAATTACTGGGCGGTCACGGATTTTTGGCGACAGAAAGGTCCCACAATGAGTTATCTAATGCGCTCGCATTACAGTCGATACAATTTAGTGTACTGCCACGTTGTAAGGGACTGTGGACGACTATGGGAGAGATACGAACTGAGGTGCCTCTCATCTAATACACACCAGGCCGCTTAAGCAGCTTTTCACTTGTTTAGAAAAAAAATTATTTACACTATGTACAGAGCATACATCCTGCGTGACATATCAGTGTTCAGGGACACATTCACATTTTCACAATTGTACATCACAAAAACTAACACTTTCACATAGGGCGAACAGCAGAAGTCCGATCAACATAACAACAAACGAACATAGCTCACAATTGACACAATAGGGAATAGGGTAAAAGGGTAAATGGGCGGGTGACCATTCTCTTCCATCGTGTACATCACCGTGGTGGTAGATTCACTAGGACATGAGATATCAAGGTGGCGAACACAGATCAAAAGGTCGAGAAGACGAGCACATAAACTCCGAACCGACGGTGCGGCCTAGCACCATGTCGGCCGAAAAATAAGTTGGACTCGATCACGCTCAACGCCGACAAAAGGGCATGACCAATGGCGCAGAAACTCGCGCTCCCCCAAGAAGAAACGCTCCTCAGAGAGAAACGCGAGGATCTCACGCCTCATGCGCCCCAATATCGGCCATAAAGCACGTCGACGGCAATTCCCAGCGACGGCTTCGCAGCGATTGCGCCAAAGGCTGAACAGGCCGGCAACTAGTAAAAGTGCCGCGAAGCGCCCTCGTGCGATCCCGCCGCCGGACACGAACCCTCGGACACCTTGTCCACGAAAACCAGCATGGACCGCACGCCAAAAAAGTCGGGCGACGACGCATTCGATCGTCGCATGCCGGTTAGTCTCAACCATGACGCAGATCGGGCAAGTGGAGCTGCGTACCACCTGCCATCGTTGCAGCCGATCTCGAGTGGGGAGCAAGCCCCAGCCCCATCGCCAAACGAAGTCACGAAGGTGACCCGGCAACGCCGCTGCGGTCATGTGCTTCCACGGGCGATTCATTACCGCTTGCCGGTGTCGGGGTACTAAAGGCTGCACTAGGGCGGCCATTGTGTCCACTACTTTCGCTTCGGCTACATCGATATCGGGGCATGTAGTCTCTAGACGGCGGTGGAAGGCTAGGAGGGCACGATACACAGTCGGTAAATGAGAGGACTGCGGACCACAGTTGTTATTTAAAACGCGCAATCATTATTAAAAACGCGCAATAAAGTGCGGAGGGACAAGATGGAAGCCGTAACGGCCACGTCGGGGAACGCGAAGCCTCCTCGGCTGCGCGGTTGCGCTAACGTGGGGCGCGATAATAATTCCGTACCACCAGACCAAAAGAACGAGGTGATTAAACGCTGAACTTTCTGTGAAACGCGGAGCGGGGGTTTGACGGTGTGACATAAGTACCAAAATTTGCCGAGGTAAACCGATTGCGACAAGTACCGGCGTTCTAAAAGGGGAAAATCGAAGTGCTTAGCAGCGTCTATGTTTTCTGTTAGAGATTGTATAACAGATGCCCAGATATTTTCGTGTATACCGAAAGCATTATAAGTGACACCTAGTATCTCCATGGTGGAGGACCATTGCAAAGGCAACGTAATGTTAATACATCCGGCAGGGTTTCCAATGAAGAAATACTGACTTTTTGACAAGTTTAAACGAGCACCGGATATCCCACCGAAATGGGAAAAGGCATTCAGGACGTGCTGCAGTGACTGTTCGTTGTGTATATACAGAGTAATATCATCGGCATAGGCAGTTACTCTAACTTCAGTGCGGCCAGGAAGGGGTAAGCCACGAATCTGTGGATCTCGTTCGATAGCCTTTAAAAAGGGCTCTAAGGCAAGGACGAATAAGACGGGGGAGAGAGGACAACCCTGACGGTCTCCTCGTGTAACCTGGAATGGGCGGCTCTCGCGCGAATCTAGGAAAAGGGTACTCTCGGAGTTAGCGTACATGGCACGAATGAGGCGAATGAACTTGTCAGGAAAACCGAATGATTGTAAGACGTTGAATAAATAGGTATGTTCAACGAAGTCAAAAGCTTTTTCCTGATCTAAGGAAACCAGTAACTAACCACTGGGCGCATCGTCCAGTTGTGTACTGTATTATGTCACGCGTGAGCCAGGTATGACTATGAATGTCGCGGCCTCGAATGGAACAGACTTGGTGGGGAGCTATTAGCGATGGAAGAGACAGACTGATGCGGCGTACCAGAATGTTAGCCCGGAGTTTGTAATCCGCATTGAGAAGGGTGATGGGGCGCCAATCTTCGGGTCGCATGGATTGGGATTCTTCCTTGGGTATAAGTGTGATACGGCCGCTACGGAAAGAGTGCGGGAGGGAAAGATCGTGGAAACAGCACCTGATGACACGTGACATAAATGGGCCAATAATGGGCCAGAACTCGATGTAGAACTCGACGGGGAGGCCATCGGGTTCAGGGGCCGAACCCTTTTTCATTGCATTTAAGGCATCTTTGATTTCAGAATCCGATGGTGGCGAAAGGAGAGTGTCAGAATCCGCGTTGGAGTAACGGGGTAAATCTTGTAGGAGGGAGTGCAAAGAATCCCCTGCGGCAGAACTTACGCTAGTAGCTTACTGAGCCATAAATTCAAAGTGGCGCGTGAAAGCCTGGAAGTCGCGTGAGCCAGTAGCAGCAGGAGCTATATGGCGTAGCGTGTGAGCAGGTGAGCCGCACGGACGGATGAGCGCCCGGCGTGCATACCGGAGGACCTCAGGGTGTGCACATGGCGCACGTCTACAGCGCCAAGCTGACGCTGAGAGTGAAGAGGCGCGCATGATACGCTGGTACCTGTCTACTAGCTCTGCTTGCCATGCACGCATGACGGGAGAGGGGCATGGGTCCCGGTGGGCAATGCGGATTTTCTGCATTAAAACGTTGGCGTCCTGCGTCACACGAGCGCGAAGTGCCCTACCCGACGTACTGCAATGGTGACGCCATTGTTCTTTCAGATGATCCCAGTCAGTGAGATTTGCGCCAATAAGTGATGCGTGTAGTGCTCGGGACAAACCTTGGGCCGTCTGAGAGTCTTGAAGGACGCGGCAATCCAGACGCCATGGCCTCTGAACCGCCGGCGTCCCCGCAGGCAGGTGTAAGGTCAGCGCAACCGGGCGGTGGTCACTTATATACACGGGCGTAGGTGGTAGTGACAGCACCTCAACATTGCGTACAAAGGCCATGAGGCCGGGGGATACATATGCTCGATCAAGTCGACTGCTCGACGTCGCGCGACGCCAAGTATAAACATACCTCCCGCCATACGTACGGTCATATACATCTGTCCATGACAACTGTTGTACTAGACGCTCAAGTTCTTAGGCATTCCAGTTAGACCGGCCTCGACCTGGACCTCGGACGTCAGTGTGGGAGTCTAAGACACAGTTGAAATCTCCTAAAGGTACCAAATGTCGAGAATTTAAAAGGTAAGTGTCAAGGGAGCGAAAAATCACAGCATATCCACGGAGTGAATGATGATGAGTGGGCGAAGCTGCGGAGGTTCATCGGTAAACCGTGAATCTTCCGTGAATTCTGCCCAGTACATCATCACCGACGTGAGATCGGGCGCGTTTATACTAAAGGTTCGATGAGTTATGACGACTTGCAGCTCACTTTAATTTTACATGTACGCTGTGAATTTTCATTGTTTAGAAAACCATTGCTTAGAAAACATCTGGCGTCTTTCGTTAAGCAGCTGGCGTCTTTTCGTTTTGCTTTAGAAACATCTGGCGTTCTTTCGTTTTGCTTTTACAAAACATCTGGCGTCTTTTGTTGGTTTATTTCATCAATCCACGGTGTCTTGAACAAAATTTTTATTGTTTAATCACGCACAGGAGAAATCTCACCAGGCACTACCTTGGAGGTAAAGAATGGCTGCTAATGGGAATGAGAGACAGAAGAAGTCGGCTTTTAGCTAACACTGCGAATTTTTTATTGTTCAACAACGCACAGGAAAAATCTCCCACCGGCACCACCTTGCAGGTCAAAGCGTAAGACTGGTTACATACTACGCTACGAGGGACGAACGGGTGCCGCTATAAGGAGCTTCGCCCCTAAAAATGCGGCAGAGTTTGCGGACACCGCCGGCCCATAGACGCCAACAAATCTGATGCGCAAAGAAAAAATCACAGCATATCCACGGAGTGAATGATGATGAGTGGGCGAAGCTGCGGAGGTTCATCGGTAAACCGTGAATCTTCCGTGAATTCTGCCCAGTACACCATCACCGACGTGAGATCGGGCGTGTTTATACTAAAGGTTCGATGAGTTATGACGACTTGCAGCTCACTTTAATTTTACATGTACGCTGTGAATTTTCATTGTTTAGAAAACCATTGCTTTAGAAAACATCTGGCGTCTTTCGTTAAGCAGCTGGCGTCTTTTCGTTTTGCTTTAGAAACATCTGGCGTTCTTTCGTTTTGCTTTTAGAAAATATCTGGCGTCTTTCGTTGGTTTATTTCATCAATCAACGGCGTTTTGAACAAAATTTTTATTGTTTATTCACGCACAGGAGAAATCTCACCAGGCACTACCTTGGAGGTAAACAATGGCTGCTAATGGGAATGAGACACAGAAGAAGTCGGCTTTTAGCTAACACTTACACTTCTACTTCTACTAACGTTTCCTACTGGAACATGCCAATGGCTGCTAATGGGGAATGAGAGACAGAAGAATTCGGCTTTTAGTTAACGCGCATGCTGCGAATTTTTTATTGCTCAACAACGCACAGGAAAAATCTCCCACCGGCACCACCTTGGAGGTCAAGATCTGGTGCTAGCGTTACGACTGGTTACGCACTACTACGAGGGACGAACGGGTGCCGCCTTAAGGAGCTTCGCCCCTAAAAAACGTGCAGTCGAACGCCAGCACGCGTCGAAAGGCATCGAAAGTGACATGGTGGTCACGCAGAAGGCTGCGGTTAAAAAACAATAACTCCGACGCCGGTCGAACGCGTACTAGCGAACGAAAAGTAACAATCAATGTTAAATGCGCGTTTGAATGTCAGAACATCTGAGAAGTTCAAAAACTTCAAACGACAGTAGATGAAAGC
Source organism: Rhipicephalus sanguineus (assembly GCF_013339695.2). NCBI lineage: Eukaryota > Metazoa > Arthropoda > Arachnida > Ixodida > Ixodidae > Rhipicephalus > Rhipicephalus sanguineus. Next base: position 55,787,847 of record NC_051179.1, read on the forward strand.
AATTATGAGCGCGCACTTAGCTTAAGTCATCCTGAAAACACTCCGCAGTGGATCTGGTTATATTTGCAGAGTTCTGCTGCCTACCGAAATAGCTTTAGTAATAGCCTTCAGAGTAAAATGTGCTGCAACAAGGAGATTGAGCTTCAATTTCATGCTTTAACCAAACGACCGCAAGAAATGAAAACGCCTGAAACGGCGCCGCATAAATGTCTGCCACAAATTCATCACCAAGAAAGGGGTAAGTTCAATTAAAATAACTCATTCATTCATTCATTCATTCATTCATTCATTCATTCATTCATTCATTCATTCATTCATTCATTCACAAAACTTCATTAAGAGTCCTGAAGCCCGGTCTTTTCAGACCGAGGCGGGCCGCGTCCACGTCGACACCGTTAGGCCGAGCCTTAAGGCTCTGTTATACTCCAACGTCCGACACGAGCGCCCGCGAGGACGTTGCGTTGCGTGACGCCGAGCTGGCGACGCTACGCCAGGCGCAAATCGGTCTCCGCTACCATGGAGGAAAGAAAAAAATATAGGAGGGAGCGCGCCTAGCGTTCACAAGCCAACCTCCGCTGAAGCCGCGCCATCCTCCTTTGAAACCGCGCCAACCTCCTCTGAAGCCGCTGGCTCCTCGCGTTCGAGGCTCATTTCCCATGATGCCCCTGTTTCATTTCCTTTTTTGGTGGGCTCATGAACAAAAAACAAAAATTGACGAGGAGGAGAGGTTGAGGAAAGGAAAAGGCGCAACTTCTGCAACCCTAATTGGGAGCACGGCTCAGCGCCTGTAGGGGAAAGGGGGAAAGGGAGATAAAGATGAGAAGAGGGAGGAGAAGGAGAGGAGGAATGCTGTCCATGACCGAGGACGCGGCGGGCGGCTACTATAGCCGGTTGGCCAGTCCAGTGTCCTCAAGGAAGCGAAGAACCGCCTTGAAAACCTGGGTGTGGTGCTTTGCAGGGAAGAGGAGGTCCCTCTGTGTAGCCGCGGGAATGCCCTGGCGACGGAGTGCGGCGAGCAAGGCAGCTCGTTGTGCTTGAAGCGCTGGGCACACACACAACAGGTGATCAATTGTTTCGTCTGCCCCACACGCACTGCACGCAGGTGACGAAGCTCTGCCGAGCCGATGACGTCGTGCCGCAGGCCAGGAGCAGCCGATGCGTAGACGCAGTAGAAGGGACCGCTCCCTCCTGGAGAGGCCCCTGTCAGGCAGCCGGGTCGGAGGTTCCAGCCTGGCCACACGTTCGTCGGGGTGGCAGCGTAGCAACAGCCGCCTCAAGGTCAGCCTCGAATAGTCTGAGGCGACCACAGCACGGCAGACAGCGACGGTAGAGTGGTGTGCCTCCTTCGCCAGTGCGTCTGCTGGCTCATTTCCCTGAATACCCACATGAGATGGGACCCAATGCAGGGAGACATCGACGCCACTGGCGAGGAGGGCATGCAGCTTGGTGACCAGCAGTTGAGTTCCGAAGCCCGCCCGTTCCGGTTTCGCGACGGCCTGCAGTGCGGCTCGTGAGTCGCAAGCGACAGCCACGGGACACATGGGGGGGTCTGCTGCCAGGAGATCCACGGCGAGGTGGAGACCGGCCGTCTCTGCGGCGGTAGAGCAGGCATCAAAGGGGAGACGACAGGAGGCCGTTCTACCAAGGGCTGGCATGACGCAGGCGGCCGTGGCGGAGCCTGTAGCTGGGAGTACGGAGCCATCCGTGTAGACAGTAAGCCTACCAGCCAGCTCTTCCTCTAGCTTGGAGGCGATTGCCTGCTGGAGAGCGCAGGTGGGTGAGCGACGCTTGGAGAGCCGACCTAGATCGGTAGTGACTGTCAATGGTTTCACTGTCGCCGGAGGAGGGGGCATGGCTGGAGGCACAGGTCCTACAGCTTCTCGATAGACCTGTAGCAGTGCGCCCATCCGAGATGTTGGTCGGCTTTCCAGCCGGGCAAGGAGAGGGCGTCCATCAGGCGCGTGGGCGAGCCGATCGATGTGGAGGAGACCACGCTGCTGTAAGAGCAGGGAGAGGGGCCAGGCGCCCGCCTCTGCCAGGGTGGCTGCCACTTGCGAGGACCGCGGCAGGCCAAGGACACTCCGAATGAAGCCCCTATGCAACAGCTCGAGGCGCTCCAGTTGACGAGCGCGCGCTTCTAGCGTCCACAAGCCAACCTCCTCGGACGCCACTCCCCCCCTCTCACCGCTTGCCTATCACGTGAAGGTGCTCATTTCCCAGCATGCACCTGTTTCATTTCATTTGGCTGGGCTTCAAAAATGTCACGTGACGCTCCCTCCTGGTTTTTTTTTCCTCCATGTCCGCTACAGTCGAGCCGGCTTCAACGCGCCGGTGCGATCGCATCTAGAAGAGCGCATGCGCAGTAAAGCGAAAAACGTCCGCGCCACCTGTCAGGAACCGACGAAACAGCCCGCGAAGCAGGTTCCTGTACATGCGAGTCTGGCGCATGTGGCGCGAAATGCAGCAGGATCTATTCAGCGCCGAGCGACGCCCGAGCGCGCCAGCAGCCGTCGGCCGCGTCGGCGGTCAGCGGACGCCGGACTATAGAGGGCTGTTTTTTGCTGACGTAACGTCGCCGTGACGCGTGCGCTCGCTCGTCGACGTTACGCTGGAGTATATCAGAGCCTTTAGGGCGCCATCGTGAACCCTCTAGACAGCCCGTAGTTGATCCTGATACGAACAGCTGGAGATCATCTTCTGCCAGTGAAGCCATTTTTCTTCGGGCTGTCCCGCGACTCTCGCCAACCCCGAAGAAATAACTAATTGCCATAGCAGTGAATGAATGAATGAATGAATGAATGAATGAATGAATGAATGAATGAAGTTCCCGTGTGGTGCGATTACGGTGCTTATACAGAGTGACCGTGTCAGAAAAGCACTGGTGACTGATACAGGATGACCCCCTAATGTTAATGTGAAACGCCTCTGCAAGTTCCCGTGTGGTGCGATCACGGTGCTTATACAGAGTGACCGTGTCAGAAAAGCGAGCTTCGCAACCACACTGCGCACAATGAGAGAGAGAGAGAAGAGGGAGAAAGGAAAGACAGGGAGGTTAACCAGAAGCAGTCTCCGGTTTGCTACCCTGCACGTGGGAAGGGGAAAGGGGATGTAAAAGAATGAAAGAGAAGAAGAAGAGTTTGTGACGACAGCACGCGACAAAATACAACAAAACAAAACAAAACAAAACGAAGTCATAACCGCAGTCCAAGTACTACACAGCACCATTTTCTTCCAGCAGTCACAGTTTGACATTGAGTCCGGTTGCGTGGAGAAACCGCAACAACGCCCTCAGAGCGGCTCGTGCTGAAGACCAGGTAGACCAGGGCCCTAGGATTTTGTTCTCCGTGAGAGGGCGGTTGTCCAGCTGGCCTAATGCGGCTGAGAAGGCCGCTCTTTCGGAGCTGAAGCGGGTGCACTCACAGAGAAGGTGCGCGACTGTTTCGCTGCACCCGCAGACTTCACACGACGGGCTCTCAGCCATTCCAATAGTATACGAATAGGCATTTGAGAAGGTCACTCCAAGCCATAGACAGACCAGCAGGTCACGTCGTGATAAGGTGGACGGGATGCGTAATTCAAGATCAGGGTCCAAGGCATGCAGCCGTGCACTTGTAAATGTAGATGATGGCTTGCACAAGTCCAACGTTATGCGACGAGCTAGCATACGAAGTTCTCTTGCGACGTCCGATCTTGACAGGGGAATGATGACACTGCTGACACCGTCATGAGCGGATCGGGCAGCTGCATCCTCTTGGTCATTTCCCTGAATGCCGCAGTGACTAGGCAGCCACTGGAATACTACTCGGTGCCCTTTTTCTATTGCTTCATGGTGGATTTGCCTGATTTCCGCGACGAGCTGCTCATGTGAGCCATGACGTAAAGCGGAGGGTAGACTTTGGAGGGCTGCTTTGCTATCGCAGAAGATAGACCACGAATTAGGTGTCTGCTCCATGACAAATTGAAGAGCAGCACGGAGCGCTACTAGTTCAGCAGCCGTAGTTGAGGTTGCGTGAAACATTTTGAGCTGTATTGTGATAGCTCTTGCTGGAATTATTACGGCGGCGGTTGAGCTTGTAGTCATAACTGAACCATCAGTGTAAATATGGGTGTGAGCAATGTACACCTCATGTAAATACAGTAGTGCAGCCTGTTTAAGGGCAACCGATGACATTCTTCTTTTCATCGTAATTCCTGGTATGGTAAGGCGCACTTCGGGTTGATGTAGGCACCATATAGGCGAGGATGGCCTTGCTGCAGGCGTATAGTTCGATGGCAAAGAAGTACTATGGGCAGCAATAATGCGGCTGAATGTTGTATGCGGCCTTTGTGCAGGTAAAGATGCGAGATGGTGCGAAGGTACCCGGGCAAGGTGTCGAATATGCACCCTGAGGGTATCAGTGGTTACGTATGTTGACACAGGATGGTTTCCTGCAATGACGATTGTTGCCGCTGTAGACGCACATTTCGGAAGACCGAGGCATGTCCTTAGAGCTTGAGCTTGCAGGTCCTGGAGTGCATTCAAATTTGTTTTGCAGGTATTTCACATCACAGGAAGACTGTATCTTGCAAAACCGAGAAATAAGGCATTGTAGAGCTGCAGCATAGACCTTACTGATGTGCCCCACGACTTTCCACCCAGAAACTTGAGAAGGTGCGCTATGGTAGCCAGCCGTCTCTTCAAGTACAAAACGTGTGGCGTCCATGATAAATCGCGGTCGATGATTACGCCTAAAAAGCGGTGCTTCCGGTCGTGGACAACTGCTCGCCCATTGATCGTTATTGTGTACTGCCGCATTGTCTTGCGTGTAAATGCGACAAAGCAGCACTTCTCCGGTGACAGTTCTAGATTTTGATTTTTCAAGTACAACGCGGTCAGCGTAGCTGCCTTTTGTGTCCGGGCTCGTAATTGTAGACGTGTCACTGCAGATTCCCAGATGCAGATGTCGTCTGCATATATAGATACATGGACTGTATTGGGCAAATATTTCGTGAGGCCGACGAGCACAAGGTTGAATAGTGTCGGGCTTAACACACCACCTTGTGGCACTCCACGTCCTGTCTGATGGCACCTTCCTCAGTGACCATGAAAAAACTTCTACCAGTCAAATAGCTGCGTATCCACTCGAATGTTCGGCCGCCAATTCCGACTTCAGTCAACGCGTCTATTATTGCGCCATGCGTTACATTGTCGTAGGCGCCTTTTATATCGAGGAACAATGCTGCTGTGAGGCATTTCAGGCGTTTCTGATGTTGGACAAACGTGAATAAGTCAATCACGTTGTCAATAGAGGAGCGCCCACGTCGGAAGCCTGCCATAGAGTCTGGGTAAACGCTGTACCATTCCAGATACCACTCCAAGCGTGTCAGCACCATCCTTTCCATAACCTTCCCAATGCAGCTGGCTAGAGCAATGGGTCGGTATGATGACAGATCTAGCGGCGATTTGCCAGGTTTAAGAAGCGGAACCAAGCGGATGCACTTCCATTCTGGTGGAACCAAACCCTTCCTCCAGGACTCGTTGTACATACTTAGCAGCACGTGTCGCTCCTTCTCTCCAAGGTTTCCGAGCGCTGAATATGTCACGCCGTCAGGCCCCGGAGATGATGAGCGCCTGCAGCTTGCCAGTGCCGCTTCAAGCTCCTCCATTGAGTACAAGAGGTCCATGCGGGAGTCCCGAGACGCAGGAGTGACGCATTGTATAGGTGCACATGTAGCCTGAGTGCCAATTAGTTTCGCGCAGAATTCTTCAGCCACCTCAATCTCCCTTCGACCCTGCTTCGGAGCGAGAGACTTGAGAGGGAAACGCTGATGCGGTAGATCACGAAGTCCGCGAACGGTCCTCCATATTTTAGACAAACGCTGACGTGGATCCAAGGACTCGCAGAATAGCTTCCATCTTTTAGATTGAAGAGCGTCAATACGGCGCTGAATCTTCTCTTGCAGCCGTCTTGCCTCTCTGAGGTCTTGTATTGATTTGGTTCGTCTGTACCTTCTTTCCGCGCGTCTGCGAATCGCCCGTAGGCGCTGTAATTCGGCTTCAAATTCATTGTAATTCGGAAAAGGCTGAAAGGTGCGCGTAGCCTCTTGTATGGCATTGCGAATTTCATTGTCAAAACCTGATGGAAGCGTACTTTCACAGGTTTCCTCCATGTGCAGCCGGAACGCCGACCAGTCAGTAGTTCGTCGGAGAGCGGTAGAGGTGCCCTTGGATAGTCCCTTTATCTTCAGATAAGTAGGAAGATGGTCACTTCCATGAGTTTCGATATCCGCGAACCATTTTACGTGTCTTTCCAAATGCCAAGAGACCATGGTCAAGTCCAAGCAGCTGCTGTATGTAGTTCCCCGCAGATATGTCGGACTACCATCGTTGAGGCAGCATAGATTGTGCTGTGTCGCGAATAATGCCAATCTTCTTCCCCTAGAATCCATATTCACGCTGCCCCATAGTGAATGATGGGCATTAAAATCTCCAGTGAGAATCCAGGGACCAGGCGTTGATGTTAACACGTTATGCAGGCGTTTGAAATCAAAGCGACTTGAAGGAGAAATGTATACTGCAACAAGAGTGAATGTAACCTCCTTCGTTTTCACTATTAAGCAAACGTACTGGTTGCTATTGTCAGGTGGCACTGGGTGCTCCACGTATGTAAGTTCACATGTAATATACACGACAACCTTGCTTCGTTCACCGCTGGTCGATCACAAGAATGCCTCATAACCAGATATACGGAGAACGGTCTGAAAGTTCGGTTCACAAATTACGAGAATCGGGAACTGATTCTCGAAGACGAAGGGCCTAAAGTCAGAGATTCTGGGTTTGAGGCCACGGGCATTCCATTGAAAAAGAGACGCTTTCTTGACTTCACTACGGAAACACACTGATGAGTGGGCCATGGCTTCAAACGATGGTCTCAAGCACTGGGGTCAGAGCATCCAGTACCTGTAGAGCGCTGCGAGCAGCCGGAGTATCCATGTTCGTCAGTAGTAGGCGCATGACATTCGTGAGAGACCTTAGCATGGCGATCACCTGGGAGTCTCTCTCTCACATCTCGTCACCAGCCGCGACATTAGAGTTCAGTGGGTGAATGCCCTGCTGTTGCTCCGATGCTTGACATGTCTGCAGTAGTGCTGGCCATTCCTCACCTGACGAAGCCGCGGCGGCATAACCGCTTTTCGTACGGATGGTCTTGTCAATATTTGGGTTGGTTGGAGGAGGAGGACGCGGAGGGGTGGAAGAAGTCGCTGCAGGACGTGATCTCTCCCTTACGCCCGATGATGACCTTCGTTTACGTGGACGTCGACGCCTTATGGCGGTGGCAGCATCTCTGTGTGATGATCCGTCACGGACCATCTTCCTCAATATCTGCTGCTCCTTCTTTAGCAGCGGGCACTCTTTCGAGGACGCAGCGTGAGTACCCTGGCAATTGGGGCACTTGAGCTCTGTTGCACGGCAAGTGTCAGAGTCGTGTGACTCGGAACACCGTGGGTATACTGCTGAATGTCGACATACTGCGCTGACGTGTCCGATCTTCTGACATCTTCTGCATTGCAGGGGCTTGGGTATGAAGGGCCGTACCGCATGCCGAAAGAGGCCTACCTTGACATGGGATGGCAGGGAGTCACCTTTGCAGATGAGTCTCACACAATTCGAACTGCCAAGGCGTCGAGTGTGTAGTATGGTAACGCCATCTGTCGCTGGCTGGATCAAAATCGGCAAGTCGCTGTCGATAATTGATGCGTCAGTGTCGTAGACAACCCCAGCGGTGGTGTCGTTGCTCTGTGGAACGACGTAGTGGACGTTAACATCGCCGAGGGTTTTTATTTTCATCAGAGCGTCGAGTGCGCTTCGGTTGTGAACATCAACTGCAAGGACATTCTTTCGCTTATTGATTCTGATATCCTTCATCTCTCCTGGAATGAGAGCTTCCAGAGACATAGAGATGCGTTGCCGATTAAGCCGGTTGAGATTGTCCGTACTTGTATCAGGTACAAATAGAATAGTGTGCGCTGACGGCCTCCGTTGTGGCATCACAGTTGACTTACTTGATGACGACCGTCCGCTGATGTTTCTTCATTTTGCCTTTCGGTGGGAAACTCTTTCGAAGCCTTCTTCGTCAGAAGTGTCGTCGCTTGAGCACGAGTACAGCACGGTGTCCTCACTGACGGCTTGACTCTGGGGGCAATTTCTCTTCCTGGCGCCGGCTCCTGCCGACCTCGTGACGTCGCGTCGGCACTCTGCAGGTTCCACTTCCATTGCCGAAGCAACGGGAGTGGTGTCTTCCAGTATAACACAGGAAAAATTGAAAAACTGTAGCGGAACGAAATAGTGTTCTGGCTCAGAACCACTTCGTCTTCCTTCGTCTGCGCACAATGAATGCGCACAATGAATGGCTAATTGCGTGAGCGGCCTTCCTTTCAGAGACGATAGGTGCTCCCTTAAGCGTGTATTTAGGCCTATAGTTACTAGAGGGAACTCTGGCGCTGCGATCGTTCAGCCACCATGGAAATGATGGGTAGTACTTCGATTTGCCTGATCTTCGTGCTTGCGGCTTCGTACGTACTTGTGGCTTTCTTTGTTCTTGTGTTTTTGTTTCGCATAAAAGAATGGATCGTTGGGAAATCCGTGAACCGGTTTGAATTGGCGAACCTCAAAGGTCGAAGTGGTGATATGCAACTGCTGAATGTTTGCTGGACATCGTCTTGCGACAAAGCGGCTGCAGGCCACACGGAGCCAAACAAAGCCGAAAGAACGAAGCTTAGACAAATCCGTGTACTATCCATCATTCGCATGCTGGCTGAAGCATCACGCGTTCCAGCTCCCGTAGACACTAGCGTCAGTTTTACCTTAATTAAATAATATTTGGGGTTTAACGTCCCAAGACCACGACATGATTATGAGAGACGTCGTCTTGTAGGGCTCCGGAAATTTCGGCCACCTGGGGTTCTTTAACGTGCACCTAAACCTATACTCGGGGACAACTTTCTGTGGCAATGAAAGGAAAGCTACAGAGCCACAATGCACGTATCCTACCGCTAATGAATGTAGTCCCACAATTGCGTCCGTATTTTCTGCGTGAGATATATAAAATACTCCATAATTTTCTACATGTAGCTTTTTGAGACGGAACGCAGCGCACACAAGCGAGATATTTGTATTTTTTTTACTTTATACGTTGTCACTTTGCGTTTTTGTGTGCTTGAAAAAGTCGCGCCTTTTACCCGTACCTTAGACGCCAAGCAGCGTTTGCGTCGAAATGCAACGGTAGCCATCACTTTCCACGGCGTTACGAGACGCGCGCTAAACCGGACTATTTCGCGTAGCAGTACATGTGCAGACGCTCCGCCCCCGTAGCTTTCCCTTCATTGCCACAGAAAGTTGTCCCCGAGTATAAGTACATGGGCCTTAAACGTTTTCGCCTCCATCGAAAATGCAGCCTCCGCGGCCGGGATTCCATCCCGCGACCTCGGGTCAGCAGTCGAGCGTCATAACCGCTAGACCACCGTGGCGGGGCCAAGTTCTTTCTCTAGAGTATAATTAGGAAACTCTATGCTGCTTCCCACTTGTTTTTTCTTGTTTTTTCTTTTTTTTTGGACCGTCGGTAGAACACATTCGTATGCGTCACACTTCAGTTCACATTGGGTAAGCATGGGCGCTTGGCCTAGTGTTCACGGAACTCGCTTTTTTCCACTAGGGTTAAAATTCCAGCCAGGAAAGAAATTAGTGTTGTTTATAAGTTCTTTGGTGCGCTCCAGCTATGGGTGAGGAGTGTTTTTAGGTTTTTAGTTGAGCGCGTCAGGTGTGTGTGTGTGTGTGTGTGTGTGTGTGTGTGTGTGTGTGTGTGTGTGTGTGTGTGTGTGTGTGTGTGTGTTTCTTTTTCTTTTTCTTTTTTTTTGCGGCGGGGGTTTTTTTTCGAACACCACCTTCACAGGTAAGTCAATACAAGCTTCGGTTGAAAACACGTCATTTCAAACAGCCTCAACTCTCTTTAAATCGTGCCATTGTCGTGTGAGACACGCAATGTGCTGCAGAGAACTGATATCAATTGGACGCAAAGCACCAAAGCAAACAGCAGTAAATCACAGGACGAGTGAATGCGTTACTCAGCCCTGGCATGCACGGCAGCTTTCTCGTCCCTTCGCCGACAAAAGCGCCGCCTGTATATCGGCGAGACGAAGCCCTTCCCAGTCCGGCAAAATAAGATTGGTACAAAGGAGCAAAGTTGCCAGCAAGGCAATGCTCTCTTGCCCACACTGATCCATCACGAGGCTTTGGCCGTTATCGTAGCTCGCCCTGCCTGCATAAGAAACGAGCGTCCTCGGATTTCCTCCGCACTGTAACCGGAAGTGTTTCCCAGGGCTGTGCATTAGTCCCCTGAAGAAATAACAAAAACGACAGGTCTTGCTATTCCCGATCGGTTAAATCAACTAACTGTAACTTGACGGTGCGGTGAACAGAAAACGAAAAGCGAGCGGGGGGGTTAGGGTTAAGCTGAAACAAGAGCTACACCGGTCTATAGGAATGGTTATCTTCTGCCGTAGTGAGTCGGTGAACTTCAACTGGACTAAAGACAGGATTTTTTTAAGCTAGAGCGCTATAATTTATAACGTAACGCTGATTTGCAGCGTGCAAAGAAAAGAAGTAGACTACGAAATTGTTCAAGTGTTTGTATGTGTTACATAAAAAGACTGCAATTAAAAAATTAGACATCCTACATCACTGTTAAGAACAGTACCTCTTGCCAAGTTTTACGCCCCTCATCTTCAGCATTATACAGCTTGCCTCAAATGATCTCATTCATCGTATTAACAAAGTAAATAAATCATCTTCCCTAATTCTATTAACTCAATAAAATATTCAATAACGTTGTTTCGTTCGATGAGCATTTACTATTATAATAGTAATAATATATTATTTTGATTTAATTAGGCCGGAACAAAATTACCACAATTTCACTGTTATTATCAACGTATAATATATACTCTTCGAGAGCGGGACAATCTCACGGCAATTGCAAATCTCCCGGCAGCAGCAGCTTTATAAACGTAGTTACATACGTTTCTTACAATGCGGTGAATAATTAAACTCAGTTAACGTGGTCACAACATCACAGTTTGTGGAGAGAATGTTTTGAAATCTTTTAGGAGCGAAGCACCTTAGGGTCTTGGCGTGTCAGCGAGCATCGTCGTCTGCTGTCGTGACGCAGTCGCTTGAACGCAAGCGTGGGCGCCACCGCCTCAGCGCTCGCCGTGTGGCGAGAGAGAGCGAACGGTGCGCGTTGACTATGGAAACGCTCTTTCTGTGATGAACGCTGAACTACCAGCTCGCAAGCAACGAGAACGCGCCCTCGCCAGCGAGAGACAACGCCGACGCAGTCAGCGTCTGCTAGCGAGTTTCGTGATTGAAAAAAAGAAAACCGACTGCTTGCGCTGCACAGCCGTTCACCGGCCACCCCGTATATATTGGCCTCGAGATCTTGGAGTGGCGCCCTCTCGCGTGTGACGTCAGAGCGGGGACTCCGCTCTCAACCGCGCTGCAGCAGCCGCTGCTCCTGTATGCGGATCGTCTGCTTCAGGCGGGAACTTTGTCGAATGAACAGCCTCGCGACGGTCAACTAACGCCTGCAACAAATGTTTTCGAGTGTCATCTTGAAGTTGTTTTAGTTGCGGCCCAATCGACAGGGCCAAGAAATCCCCCGAATGGCTGACGAGTGCGTCGATGCTACTGACCGCATTGCTGGTAAGAAAGTGAAACTATGTGTGAGTGTTCTCGCTCGTTATCTTGTTTCCGCCGAACGATACTAATTAGTGTGGGTGTTTCTTTCGATATTTCAGTAAATGTGCCGTTCTTCAGCATTACAAGTATGTAGATAAAGGTTGTGAAATTTCGCAGTGCGTCATCGAGGGCGAGGCGGTGTACGACGCAGGCCACGTTGTTGAATGCGCGGTAGACGCCGTCAACGGAGATCGCATCACCGTCGCAGCTCTCGTCCTGCAAACAAATACGCAAGTGCCGCCTTGTTGCACACCCCCCTGCCGATGCCCATGATCGCAGTTTGTCCCGTAATGTTGGCTCATTGAGAACGATATGACGTCGTAGTTCATATTAACACCGCACAGGGCCGTCGCATGGGTATTAGAATATAACAAATAGTTAATCGCTGATTATACCACGGACAAGGCCACAGAGATTAACGTGGCAAAAGCAAGCTGGGTCGAGTTTCACGCCACGCAGCCTAACGAAAAGCTTTAAGAGCTCCGCTTTTAAAAAAGTGTCTGCACTGCCTCAGGGGAAAGCTTTTAGAGAATGTGCACTAAACAGCAGAAATAGGTTTCGCTCATGAATTTATGATAACCAGTCTGCTAGGAGCGCGCTTTTCTTCATAAGTACAATACGTATGTACGCCATCCAAATGAAGCCGTAATCTCAGATATCCTGCGCCGCTCAGCTGAGCTCACGAGGCGCGCTTTCCTGCGAGGCGATTCGGAGGCCTGGTGTAAGTCGCCTATGCTTATAGCCTGCGTGCCATAAACGGCCTAAGTATTGGCGAGGCCATTAAACGCGGTTACAAGCTTACCTAAGAGTGGCGCGTACGGTGGGTAGCAGAAGTCACTGTCCGCGAAGTGCTTGCTGCACACTGTCGATGAAGGCGTGGGGAGCTTTCCCATTCTGAGCTTGACTATCCACTTCTTCAGCTTCGGGTCCTTAGGATAGCTGTGAAAGCTAACGCCTTTTTCATGAGCGGACGAAGTACACTGAGGCACAGAGCAGTACTTCACCATTGCGCAGCACTTACCGCGGAGACAACCGGCCGTAGTTCTAAGAAAAAAAGAGCTGTAGTTTTAAACAGCGTCAATAGCCACCATACGCAAGATAACCAAGTGAACTGCTTTTTTGATGAGATTTACCACAACGGTGGTTTCAACACGGCGCTGGGCCTACGTAGCAGTTGAAAGCGCGCGAATCCCCGCTCCTACGTCAAACAGGCGCCGTTCGCAGCGCCGCCATCGGTCGCACACCAGGCCAATAGCCACTGGATCTTGACCTGCGATGTAGTGCCGGTGGGATATTTTCTCTTGTGCGTAGTTGAAGAAGAAAGATTTGCACTGTGCAGGTTAAGTAAAAGCGGACTGCGGGTCTCTGTGTCTAATCTTTCTGCTGTCTCTCATTGCCCATTTGCAGTGATTTTGCTGTGGGAAACACCGGCGCACACTGCATGCTTCGCCCCTCCACAGGTTTCAAGTTAGTGGAGCTGAAACACCCTTCCCTACATGCTTCGCCCCTTTCCAATTTATATACTCCATTTCACACATCAGGTGCAACGCCGCGGAAGCTAACGAGACTTCTTGCAGGAGATGCATTCGCATGAAGAAGTAGTTCGATGTTCTTGCCACCCAGAACAGAATTTTTTTTTCTGGAATGTGTACAACTGGAAGGAAAGCTTAATTGTTGCACAGCTGACTAAGTGATGGAGTGGATTTAATCTATGAAATAAACACTCGATTATGAGAGCGACACCGTACTGGAAGGTGATGAGATAATTTGCCCCGTTTAACCTTTTTCTTAATGAGCATCGGGAACTAGAGACAAGGGTGTTCTTGTGTACTACGGCTGTCTCGAAATGCGGCCGCCGTGTCCTAGTCGACTCTAGCATGTGTTCTCATGCTTCGCGACTCTGCTTGACAAAAACAAAAGCAATGTCACTAATTGTACTTGCGCGGGTTCGCGTGCGTTTGACATGTGAGCGCTGATGCGAGTGTTTGCGCGCATTCTCTTGTAATGAGTCGGAGAAGCTCAGGTGCGTATTCTAGAATTTCGTGTAATCAACCTTGCGAATAACACACACACACACACACACACACACACACACACACACACACACACACACACACACACACACACACACACACACACACACACCACACACACACACACACACACACACACACACACACACACACACACACACACACACACACACACACACACACACACACACACACACACACACACACACACACACACACACACACACACACACACACACACACACACACACACACACACACACACACACACACACACACACACACACACACACACACACACACACACACACACACACACACACACACACACACACACACACACACACACACACACACACACACACACCACACACACACACACACACACACACACACACCACACACACACACACACACACACACACACACACACACACACACACACACACACACACACACACACAAAACGAATGTTGTGCAATTCTTAATTCTGCTTTCTGCAGAGAAGAAAAGAAAGTTGCACTTGTTTTCCTGCTATAGAACTTGCGTCCATCCAGCCTCTCATGGTTGTGCCAGCTTGCGCAAATCTTTTCCAAGCGCCTTACACACACCTGACTTCACCCCTTGAAGAGGTCACTCGTGTCTGACGGTACAGCGAGCTAGTTATTTTTATTAACGCACCAAGGCTTGTTGCTACTTCCAGTCTCAAGAGTTGACGCACCTCTGAGTGAACCTTATCGCCTTTTATGGTCGCATAAAAAGGACGTTGGGTATGACTATAGTAACGGCTGAAGTCTTTACAACGTTTGCTTCATACTGCCACGTTTTTTAGCCTGAATAGGACCAGAACCCGTGAAGAGATGTTTTCTTGCTCAAACACATTGAGCAAAGGCTCTTAGCCAAGCAATTTCTTTCTCGAGCCCTTCTTACTTCTCCACGTGTAAGAATCTTTGGGTAATCTGTCCTCTTTCTTGCTCTCTCTCTCTCTCTGTCTCTCCATCTTTGCTATGATAGCCAGCAACTCGAGTTGAGCAACCATCTAGACGTAGCAACCTTCACACAGACGGAAAGGACCATTGTATCGTGTGTCCCACCTGAACAGATAGAACAGCGCGACAGAACAGGTCTTAGCAACGCTTATGGCAAAGCACCTTTTCGTAGAAAATATCTCAGGCTAAACCAGTACAGGTTTCACTACCGAAATGTTTTTTTTTAATTTGTATAACGATCACAAAGTTTGCGGTTGCTTAACAGGCAAATGAGTATAGGATAACGGGCTCACGTGCAGTGAAAAAATACCCTTTCGGTGTCAGCGAATGATTTAACCTTGTGTTACAGAAGTAGTTTATTTTGTTTTCCATTTAACGTTGTGATCACAAGCATGACAGCATTATTGCAAAGTCATATCTATGTAATTCTGGTTCTCAACTTGTATCAGTTGTGACAAGTACCATGAGGAAATTTAATATGTCGTAGTGAACTCTGGATGACACAGGAACCACCGTTCGAAACAGAAGGCAATAGTCGCTGCTAGAGTTTCTCATTTTAGGACGCAAATGAGATCGAACGGCTTCAGCTGTCAGCCTCAAAGTGTGCTTGTCTTGTAAGAAAACGAGCCTGGCCAATGAGCTGAATTTATAGACGGAGAGCTCCTTCCTGCTTTCGCAGACACCGTCCCGCTGAGCAAACCAATTTAGAGGACTTTTACCTCCGCTTTGCTTAGTAGAAGTTTCCGTTTTATTTTTGTTATATTTAGTGCTTTTCTTGTTCTTGTAACGTTAAAGCACTGTCGTGGAACTGCGTGGCAATGACCGCATAATGTCTGTGCTAAAAACAAGAGGAAGCCGAACGCCGGAAATGTGGTACAATCAACAAGAACACTCAGGCGGGCATATGAAAGCTGTCGCATTGTGTGCAATACTATCATGCAAGAGTATTGCCAGAACACATATTATAGTCACCATATTATGGAAATGAAAAGCTACAGTGCTATGTCCCACTTTCAAATTGTAGGTTAGCTTTGCTCATTAACAAACATTCGAATATCTAACTAGTTGACATGGAATCATTTCTTTTTTTTACAGTACATGTAGAATCTTCCGACGCTTAGGCCTGCTGTGACTTCCTTACAATGAGCGACATTATCATGAAACAACACATCGGATAGTATATTCTGACATAAAACTACTAGTTGGGAAACTTGGAAGGATTGTATTTGTGAAACAAAATTGCGCTGCACTACAATATTTGTTGTTCGAGTCTGTCATAGTGACTTTAGTGTATCAGGATAAGATGTTACAGCGCATAAGTTGCTATTCGGGCTTGTGAGAAAGGCGTAACATTTACACAGGGCAAACCTGACTTCTTTTTAATTTAAATGCACTTAAAACGCACAAGTGCGCATATTCGAAAGCTGTTGCATCAGCTAGAAAGAAATATTTTCTATTAAAAAAAGAAAGCTAAATTGTACCAAATACTAGAATTGCAAGATAGCTCCGTTGTTTTATCTCTTATGTATAAAATAAATTATAAAAACGCCCAAGCTAACCTTGGTCATTTTATCTCTTATCTCTGTCGTCTTGTGTTTTTTACGAGTGATTTAGTTCGTACTATCATTTGCATAAGTGTGTACACATCCCGTATCTTTATTCTTGCTATATTAATTTTGGTTGCAGATGCCATGAATA
Source organism: Rhipicephalus sanguineus (assembly GCF_013339695.2). Classification (NCBI taxonomy): domain Eukaryota; kingdom Metazoa; phylum Arthropoda; class Arachnida; order Ixodida; family Ixodidae; genus Rhipicephalus; species Rhipicephalus sanguineus. The sequence continues at coordinate 55,804,340 of NC_051179.1, forward strand.
ATTTTTGTGCCTTTGAGTGCAACTAAAACTTCTTTTGAGCCTCTTGAGAAATCGCTTTACAGTGTTTCACTATGGGACCGCTTTCTGTGCTAAAATGTATAAACTTATGTATGTGTATTAAAAAAAATTCGGCCGATCCCACGTACCATGGGAGTCGATGTTACGCGAAGCATGCGGCGGGAAGGTGACTGTGGCGTAATTTTTTTTACTGAGCGAAACGTTACAAAATGACGCCAATAGATGTGTATAAATTTTACACGCACACATATACGTTGAAGAGCGGCATATGTAATATATAACAAGTTGGTTACAGTTGGGTACCGCTGCCAACGGCAACGTGGGTATTATACCAAGAACAGAAGCGGTAAGCTGATATGTAGTGCTTATACTTGTCCCTTATGAAGGACAACTCACTCACGTTTCCCGAACCCGTGTGCTTGTGTGGAAGAAGTTCTTGACAGTTCTTCAACAAGGTCATCATCCCCGCGATCAGTGAGCACCAGCAGCTGGTCATGACTTGTTATCGGATCAGGTCGTGATCGCGGTGACGACGGGGTCCATGTGTAGTGAAGTATGAGGTATAGTACAGCTGTTGGAAATCGTGGATGCCTCGGTCATTTCGTCGACAAATTGTCCGTCGATAGAGCAGACCACATGTAGGAATCTGAAGTCACCCTTCGCGTTGGTGAGGTATAGGCCGTCGAGGCTGGTAGGCCTGGATAGTGCTACGTAGACCAACATCAGTGGATGGCGCTTGTCGTATTCGTAGACTACCTGGGTTTATGTGGCCTAAGTAGCCTAGCCAGTCTACAAAGCGGCTGTCAATCAATCTGGCATCATCCTCGGTCAGCATGAGGCCATCGCCCAGCCTCGTAAGAAATGAAGAAGACACTGCGTCGTTCTGGCAGACTAAGTGCACTTTACGGTGCGATGATGTGAATATCATACGTAACTTTCGTTAATGTATTCCTCCGGGATTGAGCAATGCTTCAATATAGCTTGCTGAATCATAGGAATACAAATGTAAAGTTTATTAGTCTGCTATAAAAGGGGAGCCAACACTGGAACCACAGACGTTAATCTGATATGACGTCTTTATCGTAGGAGTATACACATCGTAGGAGTACCATGTAGTGTTTATTGCTTTCTTGCAAGATTAGATAGCCAGCACCACAACCACAACTGACGTTGCACCGACATTACGCCTGCATAGGCTGTTTTTCCAAACCAGTTTATACACCTGGCGTGGTTCTTTGGTAGAATACCTGATTGCCACGCAGAATGCTTGGGTTTGATTCCCGTTGGGATCCTAATTTTAATTCTTTCTACTCGCCGGGTCAACGCTGCCGATGTCAGTTTTTCTTAACGCTCGCGCATTTAATGCCTGTTCTCGGCGTTCCTGGGTAGATATAAACTGTCAATCACCTGTGGCGCATACCCGTGCAGCGCGGCCCGTGGTGAACGGGTATGTGCCGGAGGTGTCTGGAGGAAAGGGTTTGACGACGTACACGACAGGATTTTAACATTATTCATGTCATGACATGACAGACGTATTCGTCAAATCCTCTTACCCTCCCATGCCAATTTTGTTCTACACCAAGTTAAGGAGGCGATCATGAGAGCCCCCAGACGTATGCGGCTAGATAGATAGATAGATACGCAGATAGAAACGCTCAAAGTGCCAAAGGTTCGCTAAGAAATGCTTCGCATTTAAAAACAACATTTTAATTTCGACGAGCAGTAGAAGTGTAATAGTGATATTTATTCCTTCGTCTGCAACAACCTCGAAACGTTCGCCTTGTTTCTTCTAATTAAACAATGTCAACAATTGAAACGTGCAATAAACTCCTAAGACCTCGACTCGTTAGTTCTAGGAATATATTTCTGCTTGTAGGTGGCAGAAGGAAAGCGTCACAGATCTGGGTGTATACACTTGAAAATGAAAGAATATTTCCAACAGAATGGCCTTCCGGCACGAACCGTAATCTCAGGTTGCTGGAGAATGTATGATGCCTGCTCTATAGTGGCGTTGCCATCTGCATCAGCACTGACGACCGCAAAATATGACAAGAAATATGACAATAGGACAAAAAAAAAGTGCCATCATTACAGCATTCTCGGCTTCGAGGCTGAGCTGACGTATTCGTCAGCCACTCTTGCCCCACGGGGACCTTCCAATAAGTGTGACTGCGGTCGCCACCCTCCTCCCCTCCCCACTGGAATTTCGCGAGCATTTCGTCTTTTTTTTATTTTTCTTAGGTTGCTTAGCAACCACAACTCTGGACACCCTCACGTGTTATCTGCAGAAACAAGTGAAGACACTCCACGACATCCCAGGCACGAATGAGTGTCCAAATGAACGTACTTGCGGTAACCGCTGCCCATTACTTCAACTACACCCCATTAAGCCCAGAGGTCTGCGTAAGTTCGCTTATCTTTAATTTTTCTTACCTAGCTGCACTCGTGCACACGACCGCACACATCACGTAACATTAGATTCGTTAGTCGACTCTTCTTTTTTTGTCTTTTTTTGACACCGAACGCCTTACACTCGGCCACTATACAGGGAACAGCTAAGGCACACTTCTGTTCACTAAAGTTTCGCTCTCTTTCTCCTCAACCTTTTTGCGCACAAAAGGCTAACGAGATAGCCCCCAATCTAAAAGCGAAATCGGTACTTTCATTCTGTCGCTGCCTCTAAAAAATCATTTCATTGGCTGGACAAGAACAGAACGCTTCTCTCTAGCACTTCCAACCATTTTGCCCTTTGTACAATCCACTAAATGGATTCACGGACGCCGCGTCTTTCATTGCTTGAACGTGTCGCCGCCCACAAACGAAACGGCAGTGCAGCGTGATAACGATGAAGAGTTGAATTGAAAGAATACTGCAATGGCACGTTTCTCTGTTGCGCAAAATCTGACTGCACTGGAGTGGTTCGGACGTACTTTAATATCGAGCCGCCCATTAAGCTGCACAAAGCGCAGCCAAACTTGTCTAGCCTCGCCGTTACTGTCGCGTTTATTGCACGCATCTCCAAATGACTGAAACAAGTGACATGTTGAGCATACCCGTTTTCTTTATCTTGTTTTTCGGCGGTAACTTTCCGGCTGACTGCATCACTCGGATGAGTTAGGTAACATCGATTCCAGACCCAGGCCGATCGGTAAAAGCCTAAGTGAACAGATATTTCGTTTTGTTAGTGTTTCGTGTCGCAACGAATTCTTGCGTGCGTGAATAAGCCCATTGAGTTGCGTTGATCACGACCTCCCAGAGTCACTGACACCTTGAGTCATTCGATGCAACACTGTGCGGAGGGATCCGTTGACTGGATTCTCTTGCCCCGTCGCCTTTTTTTTTTTTTTACGACGGATCGCATATCGCGTAAGTGCTTGAAAAGGTCGCTGGCAGTTCCTGAACAAACGGGAAAAAAGTGGAGAGCGTATTTTTTTATTCGTAACTTCTTTCACAATGTTCTAAATTCAACTCATCGCGGTTTAACTTCGTTGAACTTTCTCAATCTATTAACGCAGATTTAGCGTGACCTCACTCTCGAGTCGAGATGATGCCGCTGCAGCGATCGCTGCATCACTCGAGCCTATTTATACCACCTGCTTCATCGTCCGCAACATATCCGATGAAGGAGCGCAGATGGCTCTGTGCTCCCAAAGAAGGGGCCAAATATACATGCAACATACTCGCTAGGTCAACGCCCGTAAAAGAGAAGACCCAGACGCGTTAAGTAATGTATGCGTAGCTGCATCAGTTCGTCAGCCCGAGTCACACAGGCTGCATGTCACTGAATTTACTGCTAAAGTTTGGGAGCCCTGCAGTCGCCATTAACGCGATTCAAGAGCACAGCGCCTTTTTACTGAAATATATCACTCAATAAGAGTTCTTCTGCATCGCAGAAGTTGACTTCTTGTTCGGTTCCTTAAAAAATGCGGCTGCTTAGGGTCGATACATTGGAAGAGAAGCAACGTGTTAATAATTCCTGAAAAGTGTGTACTGCGATACGTGCGCCTCAACAAGTGCGGTTTCAGAGCAATGGCCGGTGGGACATCTTTAGATTTTCGAAAGCGTGCATGTTTTTTGTAGTACTAAGAAAAAGGTATGCGTATTAGAGAGGTAGCTTTAAATATGAAAAGCGAACGTTGAAACTCTTCGTGAAGTTGAACGAGAGAAAGCGATAGCGTCGAATATAAGACGACTACCGGAGGACGCATTCAGCAAGCTTTGGGTTTTCTCCACAATCAATCAATCAATCAATCAATCAATCAATCAATCAATCAATCAATCAATCAATCAATCAATCAATCAATCAATCAATCTCGCATGAATATTAATACCTAGCCACACGAATTCCTGATTAGTTCCCGACTACTGCTACGTCTGATGCTTACTTATTTCAACATGAGAGCATAGTTTCTTCTTTTTTTTTTTGCCTTAAAGGGCCCCTCACCAGGTTTGACAATTTTGAGCTAACGAGCGCAATGCATACACTGGGCGTTCATGATCACGTCTGCCAAAATTTGCTACGCGCCGCGGAAATGGGTCAAATTTCAAGGTGGACGCTGCTTGCCCTTCCTCTCGCGGGCGCATGCTTTAGAGAATGAGGGGATGACGTACATGAGAAAATGGCCCTACGTAGATGGTAGTGCTGTGACGTCGCTCCTCTACGCAGATGACTGCGCATTGACGTCGCCAACAGTAGCACGTGACATTGCGATAATTATTTGACACGACATGTGTAGTTTGTGTAATTTGATGCTTGAATAGATTAATAAAACTTGAGAGAAATAATGAGACACACAAAGGGAATGCGTGCGTCTTTTTCATTTTTTTTCGTGAATTGCAGCGAGATGCGGGGCTAATGTGCCTCCCTTTCCCATGCGTTCGTGTCCCCGCGGTTATCGCAACGAGTAGACGCCAGCCCTGGAAACGAAAGTAATGTTCTGGCGCGTTCGAGCACTCATTATGCTCATTTATTCTACCGCGTCCAAGTAAGCGTTAATGCGGCACTGGCTCGTGATACCGCCACTCTCGTGCCCGTACAAATGTCTCAACTTTCATGCCCGTCCCGCAGAAACAGGCAGTACACCACAGAGAACGCCGACAAAACGCCCACGGCCGCTACATAAAAAAAAAAAGGTAGCGGCCATGCAACGCCGCTCGCGTGCTCGGGCTGGCTGGGGCATGTCATGCGCACGTGACCATGCATGCGCGTGACGTGTTCATGCGTATGTGTCAATGAAGAGGGCAGGGAAGGGATTTGGCTTGCTAAGGCTACACGGGGCGAGTGGCAAGGGTTTGAAACTCGCCTCCTCGCATCATGGTTTCGCGCTGCTACAAATTATTGTTTTTCTCAGCTCGTAATGAACCGATATGAAAAATTCTTGCGGCATACTGCTCTTCATTCGGCACACAACAAATTCCAGCGTCTAACTAAAATTTGCTATGTGGCCTGGTGAGGGGCCCTTTAACAACGTATCTGCATCCCTGACCACTAAAATTTATCCTTCGTTCTCGACTACTTGCAGGATTCGACGCTTTGATCTGTGATCCTCCTCTTGACTGCACCGAGGCTGCTGACCCACGCTAAGCAGAGTGTCACCATGGCCTGCATACCAGCCATCCTTGCAGATAACCCGGGACTCGGGAAGTGTTGATTTCGCTGACACGTGGTTTAAAGATATGGTGCTTATAGAGTGAGGTAGAGACAGAGAGAGAAACATGAGGGAAAGGCAGGGATGTTAATTGGAATCATATCTGGAAGGAAGGAAGGAAGGAAGGAAGGAAGAAGCGGAAAGACCGGTTCTGAGACCGGCTGGTTACCCTGTGCTGGGGGAAGGGGTAAGAGGGATAAAAGATGACAAAATAGAGATGTTACAAAAAAAAGGGGGGGAGAGCAAGAAAAGGAAAAAGAGGGTTTGTTACACTAGAATAAGGGGAAAGGGAAAGAAATGAAAAGATAGCGCTTATAAATCCTAATGTTCAGGGGCGTAGCCAAGGGCGGGGGGGGGGGGGGGGGTTGGGGGTTCAACCCCCCCCCCCCCCGAAATTGTTCAATTTTGCTTGCGTATATATATAAACACACATACAAACGCGCGCACGAACATACATAAAGTATGGTTGAACCCTTCCCCCCCCCCCCCACGAAAAGAATTTCTGGCTACGCCTCTGCTAATGTTGCTGCCTTTCACGAGACCTTAACATGCGCCATTCACATTCCCATATAATGGGTGCACATTTGTGCAACAGAAGAAGCAGTTTTGTTGCGAATGCTTTGTTACTGCACTGAAAAGGTAGAAAAAATTACGCAGCTCTCAGACAACGTCGAAATTCAGCTTTTTACGTTAGGCCACGTTGGTAATCTACTATTTTTGCGCACAAAAAAGTACACGACGAAAGGAGCGACGCGGACGCAACGCTACCACACTGCAGAGCGGTGTCATTTTATTTGTTAATCCCTCAACTACAAGATGAAGGAAAGCAACATTCTGCGATCCCCCCTGAGGTCTACCAGGTTTTCAGAATACTCAGAGGCACTTTGCAATGTACCCACAATGAATCCACAGAGACTCTGAGAATAGGGGCACACGCGCAAGTTCCTTGGATGCCATAACAAGCAATATCGTAGCAGACAATCTTGGGTGCGTTTCAAAGTTGATATTCTTGAAAAGAACACGGCGTCGGCTGTGAAAGTCTGCTGTTGCTATAAAGCAATTCGGAACCGAAGCAATCACTGAAATTTCGTTTACGCTCCTGCGGATATTTTCACCATGATCTGGAACTCTTCTTGTCTGCCTAGAACTTGTATTGGTAAGGGACCACCAATACGACTATCGTATCCAATTTTCACGTTTCGTTTTATATGTCTCGCCTTCTTCTAGCACAAAGGTGAATGCTACAGCCCTATCAGTTGCGAGTCTGTACCAAAAGTTCAGTTCCGGAAATGTGAGCACCATCTCGGTTCTGCGTTATTTCGTTTCAATAAGCGATCCTAAAGAACCCGCGTGGTGTTCTGCTCGAGGAGGCCCATGCACAAGCGCGCATTTACACAATCACTCCAGTAACAAAGACTACGTCGCACTGCTCTCCTCTCAGGGTCTGCAGTGCTTAGTGACGCAAATAGTGGTGTTGTGGAAATGTGACTGCGCGAGAAGTTCGAGTTTGAATTGTCGGATAACAATTTCAAAGACAGCTGTCGTCAAAATGAACAAGACGTCTTGCCAGTGTTCCGAGGTGCGTATCGGGATATTGGAGTTGGAAACTTGTAACTATTGACGCAGCACGTATATGGGTATATGAGAATATGAGCAGGTGATCCGCGCTCTTGTTTGCGCCACGAACCTGAAAAAGTAAACGTCGATTCAAAATTCCGTCTCTCGCAGGGCACCCCGCCGCAATTTAGTGATATAGGTCGACCAACGTGGGCTGCTGCGAGGCAACTTTGACAAAAACATGTTTTTCAGCCACGCTCCGAGGCACATGCCTCGGCGTCCTATGCCAAGGACAAATAATTCGTGCCTTATTGCTTATTGCTTATTGGTTATCGGAACGCGGCGAATGTTATGAGCTTCAACCAGCTATACGCCTCGTGAAGCCTAGCGGAACTATAATATTACTGAGATCCAAAGCAATATTGCCCTTTGTATAAAACTTTTCTGCATACGGCGTTGTTGAAAAACCATACGAGATACTTTGAGGCACACATGCGACGGAAGCACCTTTCTCGCAATCAACTTATGGCCCAAATATTAGGAACAAATACGGTTCCACGCCATATATTATCTTTATGTTTATTTTATATCTGACTGCGAACACGCTCATGATCATGATATTGTTGACATTCACCGTAGTTAACTGCGAGGTGGGCGCTCAAGCGTTACGTTTTACAGCACTGCAGAAATTGACATGCTTCACCTGGTAGGTGAGCACAGCAACTTTAAGAGATAAAGATGACGATATTAGGTTGTAAGTCACAAACAAACAGATTTAGAAGACAGAAAGAGAAGCTTACGTAGTGCCGAGAAGTGATAGCACATGGTATATCTGAACACGAAAATTAATCTCACGGGGAGTCAAGTGGAAGTGAGGACGTTCCAAAACCAAGTGGGTAGAGTGTATTAGTATGTGGAGTGTTGCTAGCAGCAGGTTAACTTAGTCTTGTAAGTACTCTCGTCAATTGTTGTGCCCCAGCACAAGTAAATATGTGAGGTTCAGCATAGAATGGAAACGAGCAGTAGAGAGGAAAGATTGTAATGGCGTTGCACCAGCAAAAATGTGCCACCCGACCTCACGAACCATGTTGGGCCACCCGCAAGGGTCAGCGTTCGCACTCCAGCTCCCCGTCATGAAAGTACTTGAGGAGGAAAACAAACCGTTTTCTCCAAAGTACGTAGTGTCATAATGCATCAACCAAACTGTGTCCTGTCTTTACTAATTATCAAATCTTTTCTCCAAGTGCACATATTTATACATGCTTTGTTATTTCCTGCGCAATTGTTAGTTCGTACCGTGCTCACTTGCTGCTGGACACTGTAGGGAGCCCGAGTTTGTCAAACTGCAGTTTTTGCGGCTTATTTTTTCGTGACCCCATATTTCTCGTGGATAAATACAAGTTCATTTGATTGATTGATTGATTGATTGATTGATTGATTGATTGATTGATTGATTGATTGATTGATTGATTGATTGATTGATTGATTGATTGATTGATTGATTGATTGATTGATACGCGCGAGCAAACGTCACTTGCGCTTAGCTACTGGACCGCCTGAACTTACCTATGAGTAATTGAGGTTACATATAAAATTCAGCGCACCCACACTAATATTGCTCACTGTCGCTATTTCACACGAGATAAACACTCACCAAGTCCTGCTTTACAACGCCCGACTGAGTAGTCTGCGTTCGACCACCCGACTGTCGGCGACAGACATTCCGTCCGCACGCTTAAATATCGCGCTATTGCTGACGCCTACTCATCCCATCTTATCGTGATCACGTGCCGGCGTTCTGTTCCAGTTTATAGGCTTCGTGACCGCAGTCGCGTGACCCATGGATTGAGCGACGTGCGACTAGTCGTCCATGCGACCAACTTTGCCGCGCGACCATTGCGCGTGACCAGCATGAATGAGCTCTAAGGGAACATTTGCGCTGGCGACTCTCGAAGTCACCCAGCCGATGTGGTCGCGAACGTTCTGGCAAACTGAAGACGCAAGGTTAACGGTCGCAAATAGTCAGAAACGGTGACTCGTGGTCGAAAAACGACCAATTTTGAGTCGCTGATAGATTTTTAATTCGTAAACTGCAAAATCGATTAGTGAGTGACTGAGAGACCAAATTCGAGTTCCGACCAAAAGCGACCACTTGCAACTATTTGCGACCGGTCCCCTTGCGTGTTCGGTCCGCCAGAACATTTGCGACCACCGTGATCGCGTGAAATCGAGACTTGTTGATGTGAATGAGCTCCGAGAATGCGGGTCCGTACAATAGCATCGCCCATACTAGCCGCTAAGATGGGCTGGATTTAAAGGCTTTACAATATATGACGAGTGTTTCGCAAGCGTGGAAGATTTCCCCGTGGTGGGAAGTTCCCCCTCTCGCAATCTTTTTGTTCCTAGTAACACTGACACGCGAAGAATGAGTCTCCAGATCAGAGAGCTTAATTAATTAGAGAAGAAAATAAATAGGGCTTAAAAACCGCACAAGTGGGGCGGTACCGCTGAACGTTGAGCAGAATGCATGGGCTGTGTCACCATAGAACGTTGTTAATTTGCTTGGGCGCCATCTTTCTCGCTCCAAAACTCGTTGCCTCAGCTGCGAAGTAAGGAGATGGACCACTTTCTGCAACTTCGTCCGGGCTTTTAAATGCGAAGCATTTCTTAGCGAACTTCTGCGACTTTGAGCGTATCTATCTATCTATCTATCTATCTATCTATCTATCTATCTATCTATCTATCTATCTATCTATCTATCTATCTATCTATCTATCTATCTATCTATCTATCTATCTATCTATCTATCTATCTATCTATCTATCTATCTATCTATCTATCTATCTATCTATATAGCCGCCTACGACTTTGTGCTCTCCTGGTCGCTTGGTTAATCGAATGTACACCAAAGTTGGTATGGCGTAACATGACTGTATGACGAACATAAATGACAAGTCATAACATGAAAATCATGACACGCATGTCATGTACAGCATGATTTACATGCCACGCTCATGGGGCGCTGGCGGCCGTTTCGCTAGCTTGATGTACACTAAAATTGGTATCGCGCGTCATGACTGTGTGACGAACATAAAAACACGAGTTAACATGAAAATCATGACACGCATGTCATGTACAGCATGACTTACGTGCCACGCACATGGGGCGCTGGCGGCCGTTTCGCTAGCTTGATGTACACTAAAATTGGTATCGCGCGTCATGACTGTGTGACGAACATAAAAACACGAGTTAACACGAAAATCATGACACGCATGTCATGTACACCATGACTTACGTGCCACGCTCATGGGGCGCTGGCGGCCGTTTCGCTAGCTTGATCTACCCCGAAATTGGTATTGCGCGTCATGACTGTGTGACGAACATAAAAACACCAGTTAACATGAAATCCTGACACGCATGTCATGTACAGCATGACACGTGCCACGCTCATGGGGCGCTGGCGGCCGTTTCGCTAGCTTGATATACACCAAAATTGGTATCTTGCGACGTGACTGTGTGACGAACGTAAATAACACGAGTTAACATGAAAATCATGAAACGCATGTCATGTACAGCATGACACGTGCCACGCTCATGGTGCGCTGGCGGCCGTTTCGCTAGCTCGATATACACTAAAATTGGTATCGCGCGTCATGACTGTGTGACGAACATAAAAACACGAGTTAACACGAAAATCATGACACGCATGTCATGTACACCATGACTTACGTGCCACGCTCATGGGGCGCTGGCGGCCGTTTCGCTAGCTTGATCTACCCCGAAATTGGTATTGCGCGTCATGACTGTGTGACGAACATAAAAACACCAGTTAACATGAAAATCCTGACACGCATGTCATGTACAGCATGACACGTGCCACGATCATGGGGCGCTGGCGGCCGTTTCGCTAGCTTGATATACACCAAAATTGGTATCTTGCGACGTGACTGTGTGACGAACGTAAATAACACGAGTTAACATGAAAATCATGAAACGCATGTCATGTACAGCATGACACGTGCCACGCTCATGGTGCGCTGGCGGCCGTTTCGCTAGCTCAATATACACCGAATTGGTATCTTGCGACGCGACTGTGTGACGAACATAAATAACACGAGGTTAACATGAAGTTATGACACACATGTCATGTACAGCATGACTTACGTGCCAGGCTCATGGTGCGGTGGCAGCCGTTTCGCTAGCTTGATCTATCCCGAAGTTGGTATTGCGCGACGTTACTGTGTGACGAACATATATAATAGGAGTTAACATGAAAACCATGACACGCATTTTGCTAAACGACATACAAGACGATGTATGCAGCTCTTTGCTGGCTGCTTCGCATTACATCGATTCCCACAATGCGTGGGATCTGCCGGCTTTTTTGTTTGTTTGTTTGCTTGGTTCCTTGTTTGCTTGCTTGCTTGTTTGTTTGTTTGTTTGTTTGTTCGCTTGCTTGTTTGTTTGTTTGCTTGTTTGTTTGTTTGTTTGTTTGTTCGTTTGTTTGGTTGTTTGTTTGGTTTTTTTTTTTTGGGGTCGTAGGAATGCACAAGGCCAATTATTTCTGGAACCCCCGCGATGTTGACTGGCATTTTCTGTGGAAACCTGCAACCTTTAATGACCACCGTACTTTATATCAGTCGCACTTGCATGAATGGTTAAATATGCTCCAATGGATCCAACTGGTACTGCGTTTATTCAATAAATGCTTTGAGGAGGCACGGCGTCGTGTAGATTTTCTTTTCTTAGGGCGGCTTCCACGAACATTTAAAAGGAAAAACGATGACGATTCTATTAACGCGCTTAATAACTCCCCTACAATGTTAAAATTTACAGCCTAGGCTACAGGCACTCGGAGCACCCAACTTGACACACAGCCGTCCTATATATGGCTGCGGCCATTTCGTGGACCAGTGATACGAGATGTCATTCAAAATACGTGAAATGTACATGACTATTCTGGCTACCGACAGACTTGCACAGAGCAAAATGAACGAGGACACAGAAAGGACACAACACAGCCGTTCTATGATATGCTGGCTTAACTGCTGACTCAATCACGCACAAATGTCGTATTGTAAGGGTTTTAATGGCGTGTTCGAGTGTACAGCTCGCGTCCTCTACACCACCGCTTATTGTTGTTATTCTTACCGTTATCTCTCCCCTTACTCCTTCACCAGCGCAGGGTAGCAAACCGGTTATTTATCTTCCGGTTCACCTCCCTGCCTTTCAGCGTAACATTTCTACCTCTCTCACTCTCACTTTCTCTCTCTCTCTCTCTCAGTCGCTTTCTTAGTGGCCGCAGTCAGCGACACTGCCGTGCTAAACGAAAGCGCCATAGCGCCATCTGGCCAGCTCAACTTCCCAATAGTAGAACATGCAGAACTTCTTGTAACTAAACCGTAGTGGTGTCTTAGACCAACAGTGATTACACTGAAGGGCTACTGCCATAGAGGTTTGGTTTGTTGGTATTCAAGTAAAGAGTTTTTCACTATGCGCATGCGTTACAACCACAACAATTTCGCCGAAGGCTCGATCATGAAAATAAGGATGACCATTAGCGCGCCGCTCTATACTAGAGCGGGCTCTCTCTTACGCCCCCCCCCCCCTCATCGTAGCATTGTTACGGCCGCTGCCATTAGCGCAACCATGTCGAGCGCATTAGGCCAGTGTGTCGCAAGGTTTTGTTTACGTTCTGCGGCACCACGGCAGCGCCCTCGATATGACGCACTCGGTGTAATTCCGCTAATAGCTGTTCGTTACATCACCTAAAAGAACGCCAATGTTACGCCGAACTAGGTGATCGCGGACAGGTGTCGCTGTGACGGCCGTTCGTTCAAGTTTACACTTTCGAGTTGCTAGCGAGTGCGCTACGCGATTACATAAACATTACCGGTTGTCTCTTCACGTGTATTGTACTTCAGAACAAGTTTTTCGTCTAACGTGGTGTGTTTTATCGCACATGTTTACCGATGAACACAAAGATTGCAGACAGGATAGAAAACAACGACATGTGCCACTGTTTTCAAGTTAGTTCGAGTTTGTTTTCAAACTAGTTTTCAAACTAGTAACTTCGCACTAGTTTGAGTACACAAACGCGGGAATGTACTCTACGCGATGCGGGGATCTGCAAGCAAAGGAATACACCCCTACAGTTGGCGTACAAAAGGAACGTTAGAATGTATACACCACGCACTCTTTACATATTCCTGTGTTCGTTTTTTTTATTTATATATGGGAAAGATTTAAATGTAGGCTGCCTTAGAGCCAGCTATCCTTTCATCATGAGATTAATACTAAAAGAACACACAAAAACAAAAAGGAAAGAATAAATGAACAAGAAGGAAAAAAAATCAGAACTATGTATATCAACGATTTCTGCGTACTAGTAATTTGAGGAAAATGCTACAGGCTCGTGCACTAAGATTTAGGCGCACGTTAAACAGCAGCAGATGGTCGAAATTTCCGGAGCCCTCAACTACAGCGTCTCTCACAATCATATCGTGGTTTTGGGGCGTAAACCCCGTAACAATATTATTAAATAAGAGGAAATGTACCCGTGGCGTTATTTTTGCGTTTTCATCATTTTTAGTATTAAAGTGCCAAGCAATTGAATTGAGGCTTTGTATTTGTGCTTCAGTTTGTGCAGCGCTGTCAGAAGGCTGTCGGGGTAAACCGCAGGAGGTCATCCTTTCAGCCGCTCAGATGAAAGCAACCTTACCTCACGGATAATGACATTGCAATGTAATCGACCAAATAAATGCGTGGTGGCCGTACGTATTGTTCAAACTTTTTAAGCAGGCGTGCCCTTACCGGGGTGTTACATTCGCGTTATTTTTCCTACGTTAAATTAACCCTAAATAAAACACTGTTCAAATGCGACGAGTAAGTCTTTTGGTGGAATAATTTGGCGCATTCCTCGCAACGAGACTGGAAGTAGTCGTCCCCTAATATTACGGCAGATTCAATTACGATTCGCTTATTTCGCGATTTTTGTTCTTAGACGAATAATCAAAATTAACAAAAAGAGGTCGCCGCGATTATTTGATTGATTGAATAAAAATATGGTGCGATGAAGTGGAAGGGAGGAACAGGAGAGAGAAGACAGGCAGGATGTTAAGCAGTCTAGAAAAAACCGGTATGCTACCCTACAATGGGAGCAGAGATAGGGGAGTTTGAATGTTAGGGGTGAAGAGAAAGAAAGAGAGGAGGAGAGCAAACACACTGTTGTAGTCTTCACAGTCACAATGGTACTATTGGTTTATAACCGCAAGTGCAAGTCTTTTGCTTTCAGGAATTTGAGCAATGCCTTCGTCGCCTTAATCTGCGATGACTTCTCGGGACGAATAGGACGATTCAGTACAACCAGGTTATCGACAGGAAAACCGCGCTACAGAATTAGCCGAATTCGTGAAGTGTGATTTTCGTGCACTATTGCAGGTAATAGGGAAGAGGAACAAATAGTAATACTAATAATATCTGCGGTTTTGCGTCCCAGAATCCCGATATTATTATGAGGCACGCCGTATGGGAGGGCTCGGGAAATTTCGACCTCCTGGTGTTCTATAATGTGTACTGACATCACACAGTACACGGGCATCTTGCATTTCGCCTCCATCGAAGTGTTACCGCCGCAGCCGGGATCGAACGCGCGACCTTCGGGTCAGCAGCCGATCACAGTAATCACTCTACCAGAGTGAGAAAAGAAAAAAAGAATGACCTATTTCTTGTCTATCGATTACTTAAATGGCATCTGCCTGAAAGGGGACACTGCTCCGTTTGCGATTTGGCGACGGCTAAATGCTTTCATTCAGTACATGAATCAGGTAGATCAACGTCGACCGACAGCATAACAGCAAAAACAATGCCTTACGAACTTACGTTGTTACTATATATAGTACATATGTGATAGAGCGATATGTTATTAACAGTTTATATCAACCGCTGGCCCCATCTATGTTACCAAAAGGAACCGTTTTCAGCAAACATATTCTCGAGTGCACTTAGTACACCGGCATATACGGCCGGATTACGACGCCTCTGAGATCTGCCTGCCGAGTGCTCGAAGCGCGTATACAAGAAACATAAGCTGTAGCCGATTAGCGGGATGAAAGCGGTTAATCTTGCAGTAAGTCATTACCGCTAGCGGCTACAGAGGCGCGATAGCGTAGGAAGGGACAACGGACCTGCCGTTTCATTGCGGTGCATTGGACGGACAGCGCCCACCCACGCCAGTATCAAAAGGTTGTTTGCAGTTACACTGTCGCTAAAGCTATGCCTATGCTCCCTTAGCAAATCGCTATTTCTGCGCAATACAGTTTAGGGACCTACTTGAGATTCCGCAGTTGTAGCATTTACGATGTTAACTGTGCTTCAAATACACGATGCAGCAACGTTGTTTCTGGGGGGAGGGGCACACCCTTGATCCGTCGTGGGGTCCGGGCAGGTATGTGTGATCGAGTGTCATTTTGTGCTCTGTATACCGTGGCAAAAAAAAAAATGTAGGGAGCGGGGGGTACTGGCCCGTGTGCCACACCCTTGCTGCGCCACTGATGCAGCAACGTTCTACTTCGGCAAAATTGGGGGATTTTTTGGGGAACTGCCGCGTCTCCAAAGGAATGAAAAGAGGGTTAATGCATGGAATTCAACACCAAACCCACCCTTGATTCCGTTTATATATATAGCTATGGCTCCATTTCAGTAGGGGTTCACCAACCACTTGTAGAGCACGCGCCCAAGAATAACTATGCGATACAGGACTAAAATGACCACGGCGAACATTTTCACAGTTCTTGATTACCAACTTTCTCACCTTTCAGTTTCGTGCACTACACCAGTTTCACTCCATTCAACAATATTTTATTGCGGTTTTTATCCCATCTATTTTTGTCGTCACCGTCACCGTCATGTTCCGCATAAAGTTCCGCGAAAAGAGACACAGAAAAAAAGAGAGAGAAAGCAGAACTCGTGAGCACCCTAGAAAGTGGAAGTCTACAGGAGGACGCATAGACAAGTTCCTCAGCTGAGTCTATAGAGCAAGTTCTGAAACAAACAGGGCTATTCGAGCGTAGGATCTTAGCCACGTAAGCTGGTTATAGTCTTGCTTAACACGTTTATTGCGGAAGTGGCTTCGCGATGAAGTTGTGATCTTACATTGCTTCAATGTCCCGCGGTACTTTTTTTTTCTTATTTCTGTGATGGCAGCTGTTCAGAGGTGCCGGTAATGAAATCAACACAGTTCTTTGGAACTGCTGTAACAAATTACCCTACACATGAACAGTAGTCGGAGCAACATCACGAATGAAGGCGCAAAAACACGAAAACTTCTGTCACAAGGCTAGAAGCTGCGGGCCGGGTCGGTGGGGACCACATCAGTTCCATCCTTATATGCAGTTACGCTAACTGAGGCCTAACTTGGAAATAGTCCGGGTACAGCCCTCCTAACGTGGTTCTAATTTATTTAAATGCGGAGCCCCCACTTTCGGGCTTTTGCAGCTTTCTTTTTTTCATACCTATACTGCGTGAGAACAAATCCTCTTACAGGACTACCTCACCCAATCACAGCGCAACGAAACCCACGCAATGCGTAGATAGTTCTGTGGCGATCGTGTCAAGAGAAGCAATAGTAGAGAAGGAAAGGCAGAGAGGTTGACCAGTTTAGGACAACCGGTTTTCTGCCCTACACATGAGAACAGTAAGGGGGAGATTAAAAGGTGGAGAGGAAAGAGAGAGAAAGAGAGCGCATCACGCGGCACACACACCATCCAAAGTGTATGAAACGGCTGGGTGGCGGCAAGAGGCGAATACGCCAGCCGAAAAAACAACAACACTAATGAGCTTCAACTTTCATAAATTTATTGTTAAATTTTACATCGCTACGTTTTACTTGAGCAGTTTATTTTGGAACCTCGCGGTTATATAGAATCCGTACAACATTGGCAGGGCAATATCTGTGCACGCGTAAGAAAATAAAGCGCATTATTCTACAACTGAAATTCCGATTGTTAGACTACACTTCCCTAAATTCATAAAGAAAATATACGTGCAATATCGATTTGAATTGATCACTGAGGTCAACGCTTTCTCAACTGGGAAACCCTTTTTCATCTTTCCTTACGTATGGAGATAAAATACCCCATTAATAATAGCACCGTGTGAGCGTCGAATGTACGACCAACGACCATGGAAAACTGATCGGAATGGCTCAGTGGTTGAGGATACCATGCGGAGTCCGATGCCACTAGTTCGACTCCTGGCTTCTGAGGACTGTGTTCGGGATGAAACACAGTACTCAACCGAGTTTTGGCTCTGTGTTAAGGGATTACAAGCGCTCAACACGCACCACCCACGAGGGAGCCCGTCGTCTTGAACTGCGTGAGACATTGTAGGTCGTTAAACCCTGTCAGTCATCATCATTCATCAGTGATAACGTTAGAATCAATTTAAAAAAAGGCAACGCGGTTCCTTTTTGGAGTAAGTGCCCCTCTCACTCCCACTCTCACCTAGCCAAGGACACCATAGTTGGGCAATGCGTCCCACACGTAACATCGATTCAGAGGGCAAGGACTGATTCGAATTTGTAGGCGCAAAGAAGACACGGACGAGAAGGGAGACACACACACAGTGTCTCCCTTCTCGTCCGTGTCTTCTTTGCGCCTACAAATTCGAATCATGCATTACCAACACGCCCAGTTGCTCACCCTCACATGGCAAGGACGGCGTCGGCAATTTTGTTGATGCCCCCAAGTTCCCGACAAAGCGGGATGTTACACGCTTCTTTCCGAACAGTCCGTAAAAGAGGAAATACGAAGTATTCACAAAAATGCCTAAACACAGGAACAAACGGAGAGGGGTGCGTTAGCCAGTCGTGTTGTAACCGCGAAAATGACGCCGCGGATACCGGACGGCGGCCCCGTGACGCGGTAGATGTACCGAGCGGAACGGGTGTTTCTGGTAGCGCAGACCAGAACACGCCCACAAGCGAGCCCGACTATCAATCATCGGCGGCCATCTCCCGCTCCGGTAGATACAATCGCATTGCGTCAACAACTGCGCACAAAGGACCGTCCAAATCTGTGTCGTGCGTACAGCGAGCTGCGCGTAGCCACTTTCGTTTTCAGAGACTAGGAATAGGCTGGTTGGTTAGTGGTTAATGGGACATCTTTATGAGAGCGTATACACACGGGACAAGGAAGAATACACAGAGGAGAGAACGATGAACATCAATGGGCATTACGCAGAAATATATACACGGGCAGCCGTTGCCACGTAGTTGCTTGAGAAAGAACGGACAACTAACATTTAAAATATATAAATAATAATAATAATAATATAATAATAATAAATAATTAATAATAAAATAATAATAATAATAATAATAATAATAATAATAATAATAATAATAATAATACTAATAATTAAATTGATATTATGAAATAACTAATAATAATAATAAAATATATAATAATAATAAGTGTGTCCTGTGTAACGTCCCAGATCCACGATATGATTATGAGAGACGCCCGCGTAGTGGAGGGCTCCGGAAATTTGGACCACCTCGGGTTTCTTAACGTGCAATAGATGTAAGTACGTGGACCTCAGGCATTTTCGCCTCCAACAAAAATGCGGCCGTTGCTG